>NW_022437023.1:3358625-3368323 GCF_009761245.1 Sapajus apella
TTTTTTTTTTTTTTAAGACTGAGCCTCACTCTGTTGCCAGGCTGGAATGCAATGGCGCAATCTTGGCTCACTGCAACCTCCGCCTCCTGGGTTGAAGCAATTCTGCCTTAGCCTCCCAAGTAGCTGGGACTACAGGCGTGCACAACCACACCTGGCTAATTTCTGTGTTCTTAGTAGAGATGGGGTTTTACCATATTGGCCAGGATGGTCTTGATCTCTTGACCTCGTGATTTGTCTGCCTTGGCCTCCTAAGATGCTGGGATTACAGGTGTAAGCCACTGCGCCTGGCCAACATGACATATTTTAGGTTGTTTTTTTTTTTAACCATAGTGAAGAAAACCTCCTTTTTCATACTATCATACTTTGGGCACATAGTAGGAACTGAATAAATACTGGATGATCCTGTTCTATTCTAAAGTGTATTTGCTAACGTCCTGTAAATGCTGTCTCTACAATACTCAGCACAGTGTGTCTATGAAACAAAAATTAGGTGTAATGTTAATTCTGACCTCTTGCCTGGGAAGTTGGTATTTTCCAGGAGCTCAGTAGAACCTATGCTCCATTAGAGTGTGTCAGAACAAGAGTGGATGCTCAGAGTTTTGTAAGCACATGCGTGGCGTGTGGAGGCATTTGTGTCTATGTGTTGCGGGGGAGGGTGTAAATCCCTGTGTGTAGAGAGAGCTGCCCCTCCAGAGCATGCACTATAGACGAGGTGACCACTGAAAGACCCAAAAGCTAGAGGTGAGCAATCCTGCTCTGGGGGAAGGGACTACTTAGACCAAGTCCGGGTTGGAAATAATGAGCACTTTGTAATTCTCATCAGCGAAAATAAACTTCAGATGCTGTAAAATTCCCATCTGAAATAGGAGCCTGTCGTCCTCCCCGCTCCCTTCCCCCTATCTCCCATCATCATTTTCTTGGCCACAGGGAGACATCAGGAGACCTTGGCAGACCCTTGAGAAGCCCAGTGACCTTGACCCTGCCCTAGTTGGAATCAGGAAACAATCTTTAAGTCACTTATTTTCAGAAATCTAAAGCTAGGCAGCTAAAAGCCAGGGAAATAGGTACAATTACAGAATTACAGTCTCAACAGGCAACATGCACTCTGGTCACTGGTCATCTGGTGGAAGTCAGAATGATCTACTTCCTACCTACTTTCATGTGAAAACCTGAACCTCAAGGGAGAATTTTGTGCCCTTTTTTTTTTTTTTCCTTCAGTCAAGCCTCCAAGATGAGAGGAAACTTGTGTCTTAATTTCTGAATTCTCTGGGGTCCATCTAAAAGTCAAAATCTCTTAGAGGCTTTGATTTTTTAAAGAAATGACTGGTGTACTCCTTTATAAAGTATGGAGAAAAATATAGGAAAGAAAATGTATTTCTCACTCTGGGCAGTGGCTCCAGATCATCGCAGTTGCAGAAACACCTGCAAATCTTTTGTTCCTGTAGGTTGGTGTCACTTGAATTAAACAAGGTAAAAATTTCTTCTTCTTTAAGAGGCACCCTTACCATATCAACCTGAAAGACATGAGAGGTCTCATCTAGAGGGAGAGTGGTGGAAAAGAAGGCGAAAGAGGGGGAGATGGTTACCAGTGGGCAAAGCGGGCAGTTAGAGAAAGGTGGGCATGTGGGCAGGAAGACAGTTACCTCTTTTTTTTGAGACGGAGTTTCACTCTTGTTGCCCAGGCTGGAGTGCAATGGCACAATCTTGGCTCACCGCAGCCTCCGCCTCCTGGGTTCAAGCGATTCTCCTGCCTCAGCCTCCCGAGTAGCTAGGATTATAGGCATGCACCACCGTGCCTGGCTTATTTTGTATTTTTAGTAGACACAGGGTTTCTCCATGTTGGTCAGGCTGGTCTCAAACTCCCAACCTCAGGTGATCCACCCACCTCAGCCAATCCCAAAGTGCTGGGATTGGCAGTTACCTCTTTTAACAGCTTATGCTTTAGGTAGTAAACATTTACAAATGTAATTGAGCTGCAGCACTGGAAGATTTTCACCCCAGGAATGGTGATGATCTGTAAGACAAAATGTGAAGTTGAGGGAAATTTCTCAGTTCTTTTATGGAGTAAGAATAACACATCCTTAGAAGCTCCTAGAGAATCTTTATTCTTCTTCTTTCTTTTTTACTTTTATTTTTTTAGACAGTCTCACTGTGTCACCCAGGCTGGAATGCAATGGCATGATCTTGGCTCACTGCAACCTCCGCCTCTCAGGTCCAAGCTATTCTGCTGCCTCAGCCTCCTGAACTAGCTGGGAATACAGGCACCTGCCATCATGCCCTGCTAATTTTTGTGTTTTTCGTAGAAATGGAGTTTTATCACATTGGCCACACTGGTCTCAAACACCTGGCCTCAGGTGATCTGCTCACCTTGGCCTCCCAAAGTGCTGGAATTACAGGTGTGAGCCAAAGCACCTGTCCTGTATTCTTCCTTATTAGAGACAAGAACTAGAAATTCATTTCCTTCCTTTTTCACCCTCTGCTTTTCTGGCTGTCTTCTTTTCCCCTCCATTTCCTTACTCTTCTCTTTTTCTTGGCCGAACTCTCCTTAAAGTACATTTACAAATGATCTTTAACTGGCTGCAATACTATAATAATTTAGCTACTTAAGAACCCATCTCGCCCAGGTGTGGCGGCTCACGCCTGTAATCCTAGCACTCTGGGATGCTGAGGCAGGCGGATTGCCTGAGCACAGGAGTTCGAGATTAGCCTGGGCAACATGGTGAAACCCCAATCTCTACTAAAATACAAAAAAATAGCTGGGTATGGTGGGACACACCTGTAATCTCAGCTACTAGGGAGGCTGAGGCAGGAGAATTGCTTGAACCTAGGAGATTTCAGTGAGCCAAGATCAAGCCACTGCACGGCACTCCAGTTTGGATGACAGAGCAAGGCTCTGTCATCCAAACAAAGAACCCATCTCTACCAGAGTATATCAATTCCCCCTCCTTTGTAAATGTGTATCTGCAGTGCAGGAAACAATGGCAAGGGATTTTGGAGAAAAACTAAGCATGAGGTGGGGCCCACCCTATCCCTTAGGCAGAGAAATGGGACCAATTTGGATTCTTACCTCCCGATAATCACTGATGCTTCTATAAATGTTGGTGTTAGGGATTTGACCCAGGAGAAGAATCTTCGTTCTGAAAGGAAATGCACTTGCCTTTAGGTCAGAGTTGCCTTACCTTGCCTTGGTTAACCTCCTATTACCTGAGACAAAGTACCTGTGTGAACGAACAGTGGTGATGAAGAAAGCAAAAACGACTGAGATAATTAGTCCAATATCCAGTCCCAGGAAAACTGAAGATAAGAATGTCGTCATCCAAACAGCCTTATGGAAAAGGGAATGAGGGGAAAAGGAAGATCATGAAAATGAGTATAACTGAGAAAATGATCAGTCCTGTCTCTCAATGCACCTTCACCCTCTCCCTTATACACCTGGGATTTAGAGAAATATTCATAGCCACATGGACTGGTGCCATCACAAACAATAGGGCCCTCAAGGATGCCTAGCAATTCTTGTATGCATCCCTGGTCTTCAAATGTCTCTCGAAACTTCAGTTTCCTCATGTGCAAAATAGTAATAAAGTCTACCTTATAGGCTTTGTTGAGATTAGGAATACCATTTGCAAACCCAACTAGAACACTCACCAAGTGGTAGTTGCTATTTTAAGACCTATAAGAGTTATTGCAAATCTGTACCAACTTTTTCAAGCCCCTACCCCACCACCTTCTCCATTATTTCATCTTCACACAAGAAAAATAGGCTGAAATTCTCTTAAATATCTACTTTCCTCACCACCTGCCACTTGTCAGTATCTGTACTCAACATTTCCTTATTCTTTTCCATCAGTTGGAAGCGTTCTGTCTCCTCCTGGAATAGAAACTCTATCTGCACGCTGGACCACACCCCCCTCTTAGTTCCTCAGGGATCTGGCTCCAAAAGTTACCCCCTTTCATATTTTCTGTCTCTCCTGGGTCTCCTCTCATCACATTCTATCCTCTACCTTTTATTTCTTGCTGATTCCCCTTTCTGACCTCTGGTTTTGTGCTCCAGAGAGAAGAGGGAGCTTCAGCAGTTATTCTGCCTAGCAAGACACCTCCTTCGCTTATTGGGATTGGAGAATCCTATCCTGAAATGCATTTACATGAACTGGATTAAAAGTAATTCAAATTTGCAGTGAATGACAAGCCCTTTTTGCTAGCCTTGCCGGTAACTGTAGCCACTTAATCCCTTTCATTTAATTTTGCATAGTTGGAAGGAGGTCTTGTTTTCATGTGCCAACAACCTTGACTCTCCTTTTTAAGCAAAATTCTCCTTTTTAAAGCAAAACTCTCCTTTTTAAGCAAAACTAGGCATCAAAGAGTTGTTTGTGCTCTTTAAGTCCATGGCAGATCTCTTCTGTTCTTTCTCCCCCTCTCCAGCCTCTCTTCTGCCCCCGCCTTCCTCAGCCCAGGAATCTGTACTCACACAGTCATATTGGTTCTCCCTCCACAGACTGGGTAGGTTAGAAATGGTTTCAAGGTAGGGAAGGACATTGCTCAGAATAATACCAGCCAGCACAGCCTGTGGGGAAAAGATAAATCCTAGTTCGTTTTCCCTTTGGGGTATAAAACTCACAAATCCCCACAAAGGAATCACAAAAAGTTAGCCTTGCCACTTTGGGACATTTTGCATTGATATTTTATATGAAGACCATGTCTATGTTTCAACTCATTGTCCAAGCAAATACATTTTCTCTGTATTTTTCTTTTCTCTTCCTTTTAGAGACAGGGTCTCGCTCTTGCTTAAGCTGGAGTACAGTGGTGTGCAATCTAGCTCACTGCAGCCTCAAACTCCTGGGCTCAAGACATCCTCCCCACTCAGCCTCCCAAGCAGTTGGGACTACAGGTGCATGTCACCACTCATGGCTAATTTTGTCTCTACATTTTTCCTTTTTTTTTTTTTTTGAGATGAAGTCTCACTCTTATTGCCCAGGCTGGAGTGCAGTAGCACAAACTCAACTCACTGCAACCTCTGTCTCCCAGGTTCAAGCGATTCTCCTGTCATAGCCTCCCAAGTAGCTGGGATTACAGGCATGCACCACCACGCCCAGCTGATTTTTGTATATTCAGTAGAGATAGGATTTCACTTTGTTGGTCAGGCTGGTCTCAAACTCCTGACCTCAAGTGATCTGCCCGCCTCAGCCTCCAAAGTGCTGGGATTAATAGGTGTGAGCCACCGTGCCCAGCCTGTGTACATTTTTCTTTGCCCTTCTCCATAATTTGCCAAAAACACAAGCCAAGGTCAGGGCAAGGTCAAGGCCTGACTGATTCAACTAGGAAAGCTTACAATAGCCCCTTTTAGATTCAGGTAGTTCATCACTCACATAGACAGTGAGAGGAAGAGTAACTCGAGGAAAGCGGAAAGCGAAAATCACTTGCTAACCATTGAACAAGCCCCGGGAGACAAAAACTTCTTTTTTTTTTTTTTCTTTTTTCTTTTTTTTTTTTTTGAGACAGAGTTTCGCTCTTGTTACCCAGGCTGGAGTGCAATGGCGCGATCTTGGCTCACCGCAACCTCCGCCTCCTGGGTTCAGGCAATTCTCCTGCCTCAGCCTCCTGAGTAGCTGGGATTACAGGCACGCGCCACCATGCCCAGCTAACAAAAACTTCTTATCTGAGCAATTTAGAAGGGAGCAAAGACCACCTGGTAACCATCCAACAGGCCATCTCCTTATCTAGGAATTTAGAAGTAATCAAACTTCCCTACTATCTAAAATTGGTATGTGATTCCAGGCCTCTTTCAACTTTTATAAGAAACTAACATTTCTAAACATCTCTGGAATGCTGTGCTGAAATTCATTTTACAACCCTAAGCTTCCGCCTTAAGGTCCATGAATGCTCCTAAAGAAAACCTACCATAGTGCACTCACTCCTCTTGCTGAAGTGCCCCACTGCACCCTTTTGCAGTGTTCTTCCCTTCTAGTAAACTTTTCTTTTTTCAAACCTACACTATTGTCGGTAAATTCTTTTTACCAACTTACAAGTCGACCACTCACCGGTGCCCGGGCTCTAACATCTTACCCAGCATAGCTAAAGGTTATAGTTATTGGGCACGGTGGCTCACGCCTTTAATCCCAGCACTTTGGGAGATTGAGGTGGGCAAATCACCTGAGGTCGGGAATTCGAGACCAGCCTGACCAACATGAAGAAACCCCCCATCTCTGCTGGGCGCAGTGGCTCAAGCCTGTAATCCCAGCACTTTGGGAGGCCAAGAGATCGAGACCACCCTGGTCAACATGGTGAAACCCCGTCTCTACTAAAACTACAAAACATTAGCTGGGCATGGTGGCGCATGCCTGTAATCCCAGCTACTCAGGAGGCTGAGGCAGAATTGCCTGAACCCAGGAGGCGGAGGTTGCGGTGAGCTGAGATTGCGCCATTGCACTCCAGCCTGGGTAACAAGAGTGAAACTCCATCTCAAAAAAAAAAAAAAAAAAGAAAGAAAGAAAGAAACCCCCGTGTCTACTAAAAATACAAAATTAGCTGGGCGTGGTGGCGGGCGCATGTAATCCCAGCTACTCAGGAGGCAGAGGCAGGAAAATCACTTGAACCCAGGAGGCGGAGGTTGTGGTGAGCTGAGATCGCACCAAGCTGAGATCACACCATTGCCCTCCAGCCTGGGCAACAAGAGTGAAACTCCATCTTAAAAAAAGAAAAAGGTTACAGTCATTGATTCCTTTCTGTTTCAGTGTTACTTTTGGTGTGTGGAACAAGACCCATGGGAGCTGGTGCCTTTGGCTACTTGGCCTTGGGTTGTCTGGTTTCCTGGACATATCTGTTACCAACATTATCTAGAAACCATTCTCAGATGGGATGATAAATTAAGAGAACTTACACTCACAGAAACTCTAAAACAATTCCAATTGAGCTTTTCTTCATGTTGAATCATAATATACTGTAATGATTTCATAAATGAAATACCATTTTGTTTATCAAATTAAATGAGCAAATGTTAAATACTGATAGCCGAGTGTGGTGGCTCACGCCTGTAATCCCAGCACTTTGAGAGGCTGCGGTGGAAGGATGGCTTGAGCCCAGGAGTTCGAGACCAACCTGGGTGACATAGTGAGATGCCATCTCACAAAAAATAAAATAAAATTAGCTAGGTGTGGTGTAGATATGACTATAGTCCCAGCTACTCGGGAAGCTGAGGTGGGAGAATTACTTAAGCCTGGGAGGTGGAGGCTGCAGTGAGCAGTGATTGTGCCATTACACTCCAGCCCAGTGGAAGAATGAGACCCAGTCTCAAAAAAAGAAAATAAAAACATGGATAATACCCCATATACATGGTTGTTGAGTATAATAGGATGCTACCCTTTTGGAAAATCACTTGACAATATATCCAGAAATGCTGATATGCTTTCACACAACTATTTTGTTTTGCTTTTGGAAATTTAGCCTAAATCCTGGCCAGACACAGTGGCTCATGTCTGTAATCCCAGCACTTTGGGAAGCTGAGGCAGGCAGATCTCTTGAAGCCAGGAGTTCAAGACCAGCTTAGCCAATGTGGCAAAAACCTGTCTCTACTAAAAATACAAAAATTAGCTGGGCATGGTGGTATATGCCTGTAATCTCAGCTACTCAGAAGGGTGAGGCATGAGAATCGCTTGAACATGGGAGGAAAAGGTTGCAGGGAGCCAAGATCATACCACTGCACTCCAGCCTGGGCAACAGAGGACAGACTCTGTCTCAAAAAAAAAAAATTATCCTAAATCTAGAAAATAGTAAATGTACAAAATTACTCATTGTTATTTATTAAAAAAAAATGTAGACAACATAATTTTCAAATAATGTCAAATGTTATAGAATAAAGTATGCTATATATTAAATAAAAACAAGAATATAGGGGAGTGGAGTGAAAAAAAATGAAAACAAGAATATAGAATTGTACAATTAGGTTACAACAATGCAAAGTGATACCCATTTATGAAAAATAATATTGGTTAGATAGATGCCAAAATGTTAGTTTTTTATTTGTGATCATGAATGACATTTTTATCTATTTTGCATTTTCCAAAGTTTTGAAAATGAACGTTTGCTTTTCTAATGGAGAGAGTTTCCTAAATATGAGAAAATGAAGATTTATATGCATAAGGATATAAAAATTGTCAGGACTTCAAAGTAGAATTTAATCTACTTTTAAGAAACAATTTTGCTCACACCTGTAATCCCAGTCTCCTTTCGGGAGGCCGAGGTGGGTGGATAACCTGAGGTCAGGAGTTTGAGACCAGCCTGGCCAACATGGCAAAACCCTGTCTCTACTAAAAATGCAAAAATTAGCCAGGCATGGTGGCAGGTGCCTGTAATCCCAGCTACTCAGGAGGCTGAGGCAGGAGAACAACTTGAACCCAGGGGGCAGAGGTTGTAGTGAGCTGAGATCGTGCCACCGCACTCCACGCTGGGTGACAGAGTGAGACTTCATCTCAAAAAAAAAAAAGAAACATTTTATTGTGGCCATGAAATTCTTGTATTGGTTTAATGTTTCTTACCCTTTTGCTAGCTGTCCTCTTCTCTATATTCTCTGCCTGGGAATTAGAACTGATCCTACCATCAGGAATGGCTGAGTCCACACTTACTCTGGCTTTCTGAGGGTACCCAGACCCGTTGGATACAACAGGTCCATAGAAGAGGGAAGAGCAAAGATGAAGTTGGCAGAAATTACTTCTTTCTCACCATGCTGTCTTCTTTCAAGTCAAGAACCTCCAAACATTCTTCAATTTGAAGAAATATGATGGGAAGGAAAAGAAACTGAACCTCATAGTGTTTTTGAAAGATTTTGACTTGAGGCAGGAAGTATGGAGAGGAAACAAATCTTTTCATAAAACAATATACAGGCGGGGCATAGTGGCTCACGCCTGTAATCCAAGCACTTTGGAGGCCAAGGCGGGTGGATCACCTGAGGTCGGGAGTTCAAGACCAGCCTGACCAACATGGTGAAAACCCATCTTTAAAAAATAAAAAAAAAAAAAAAAGAAAAAAATATATACAACAACATTTTTATCCTTCTGAATATTATTTATTTATTTTTGAGACGGAGTCTCACTCTGTCACCCAGGCTGGAGTGCAGTGGTGCAATCTCGGCTCACTGCAACCTCCGCCTCCCAGATTCAAATGATTCTTCTGCCTCAGCCTCCTGAGTAGCTAGGACTACAGGCGTGTGCCACCATGCCTGGCTAATTTTTTGTACTTTTAGTAGAGATGGGGTTTCACCATGTTATCCAGGCTAATTTCTATCTCCTGACCTCGTCATCTGCCTGCCTTCGCCTCCAAGTGCTGGGATTACAGGTGTAAGCCATCATGCCCAGCCTATACTTCTGAATATTAAGGTGAAACATGCTCATGGTGTGAAAACGAGTTAAATTCATACATAATTTCTGTTATCCCAGAGATAACCATTGGTATGTTCTATATTTTTCTTCCACACAAAATTGGAATAATATGGATGTATTATTTTGTATCATGTTTTTCAAAATTTGTGTTGGTCCTCTGGTAACTAGTGGATATCCTAGCCTGAATGCACCACCAATGACTCTAATAAGGGTTTTGCAACTATTCACAGTTTTTTGAGAAAGAAGTCATTTATAGCTTAGTACTCATAGAACCTTATTATTATAGTAATTCAACTATTCTTTTTTTTTTTTTGAGACGGAGTTTCACTC
>NW_022437023.1:3368333-3415534 GCF_009761245.1 Sapajus apella
ATTACAGGCGTGAGCCACCGCGCCCAGCCTAGTAATTCAACTATTCTATTGATCTTATTATAATCACAACTGCTCACTCAGAAACATGCTAACTAGGTGCTGTAAAATTAATGTGATGTACTTGGCTAGCCAAAAGCAAGGGCTGTTCTGTCCCCAACATGTTTATAATAAAGGAGTCCCAACTTGTATCACTATGCTTCAGTGAATTCTGATCATTTTTGTTGTTTGGAATTTTATAATTCTGTTTCATTCCATTGTAAAGAAAAAATATCCATGTCCATCAAGATGAAATTTGGGTGGAAAAAAATATCCATGTCCAAACTAAATTAGTGAGTGGCCCTCCTGAAATAGATTCCAAGAGTGATAACACCAAAGATGCTGTAGAAACTGAATTCTGGAGATGATGTCTACTGGGAGTCAGACACTTGTGTGTCAATTTGAGCTTACCAGTACCACCCTCCTTGCATCAATTTCGTGCCTCGGCTCCAAGGTCCTTGAATCATATGGGCAGAAGGCAGCAGCAGCCTTGTAGTGGTCCTGCTCTACTGAAACCTGATATTCACCAGGTGGAAAGGAAGCATTCAGGATGGAGATCACATTTACAACCACCCCAGCTTCAGGGACAACCACCTCGGTGTGTAACCAAGCTGCTACATCAGCAAAGAAACCTTCTCCCACTTCCCTAAGTACTATATAAAAATGACTGGCCAGGCACAGTGGCTCACACCTATAATCCCAGCACTTTAGCAGGCCGAGGCGGGTGGATCGCCTGAGGCAGAAATTCAAGACCAGCCTGACCAACATGGAGAAACCTGGTCTCTACTAAAAACACAAAAAATTGGCCAGGTGCGGTGGCTCACACCTGTAATCCCAGCACTTTGGGAGACCCAGCTGGGTGGATCATGAGGTCAGGAGTTTGAGACCAGCCTGGCCAGCGTGGTGAAACTCTGTCTCTACTAAAACTACAAAAGATTAGCCAAGAATGGTGGCTCGCGCCTGTAGTCCCAGCTACTCGGGAGGCTGAAGCAGGAGACTTGCTTGAATCCAGGAGGCGGAGGTTGCAGTAAGCTGAGATTGTGCCACTGTATTCCAACCTGGGTGACAGAGTGAGACTCCAGCTCAAAAAAAAAAAAAAAAAAAAAAAAAAATTAGCCAGGTGTGGTGGAGCATGCCTGCAACCCCATCTACTTGGGAGGCTAAAGCAGGAGAATCGCTTGAACCTGGAAGGCAGAGGTTGTGGTGAGCCAAGATCACGCCATGGCACTCCAGCCTGGGGCAACAAGAGCAAAACTCTGTGTCAAAAAGAATAAATAAAAATAAAAAGTAAAAAATAAAAATGGCTATAAAAATTAAAATGACTAATGGGAACATGAAGAAAACTTAAAAGGAAATGATGGTCACTGAGTATGGATCTACTGTAACTTAAGAACAGAAGGATTATAGCTACTAATTAACATACCTGGCATCTCTAAATACGAGGTGCTCAGTTTCACACAAAGGGAAGAAATGACACATTTGTGTATAGAGGCATCCTAGCTGAATGCTGAATTAAGACTCAACTTTCAGACCTGCCTTCCAGTGTTGTGAACTAACCAAGAGGCAGTGTGGCAGCAATGGGAAGATTGAGTTCACACAAATGCAGAACAGGCCTTCTGGAAGCAGTGTAGGAAAACAGATGGCATGAATGCACAGTGAGTTTCCAAGCCCGTGTTGGTGTGGCATCTGAAATCTATTTTGATCATTTTTCACTGAATCCTTACTTACAAAGCTTATTTTATAGCTTAAGTAATAAAAAGATTTAAAGATAATAATAACTAATTAATTTTTTTATTTCTGTATTTTTTTAGAGACGGGAGTCTCACCATGTTGGT
Organism: Sapajus apella; assembly: GCF_009761245.1. NCBI lineage: Eukaryota > Metazoa > Chordata > Mammalia > Primates > Cebidae > Sapajus > Sapajus apella. Next base: position 3,370,205 of record NW_022437023.1, read on the forward strand.
CAGGATGGTCTCAAACTCCTCACCTCGTGATTTGCCCACCTGGGCCTCCCTAAGTGCTGGGATTACAGGCGTGAGCCACTGTGCCCAGCCCTTTTTTTTTTTTTTTTTTTGAGACAGAGTCTCACTCTGTCACCCAGGCTGAAATGCAGTGGCGTGATCTCAGCTCACTGCAGCCTACCAGGTTCAAATGATTCTCCTGCCTCAGTCTCCCGAGTGGCTGGGATTACAGGCACCTGCCAACACACCCAGCTGATTTTTTTTTTTTTTTTTTTTTTTTTTTGAGACGGAGTTTCGCTCTTGTTACCCAGGCCGGAGTGCAATGGCGCAATCTCAGCTCACTGCAACCTCTGCCTCCTGGGTTCAAGCAATTGTCCTGCCTCAGCCTCCTGAGTAGCTGGGACTACAGGCACACGCCACCACGCACAGCTGATTTTTGTATTTTTAGTAGAGATGAGATTTCTCTATGTTGGCTAAGCTGGTCTTGAACTCCTAACATCAGGCAGATAATCTGCCCGCCGTGGCCTCCCAAAGTGCTGGGATTACAGGCACAAGCCACCATGCCTGGCCCTATAACTAATGTTTCTTGAGTGTTTACCATAAGCCCAACACTATTCCATCCATCTACCTATCTATCCATCTACACACCATATAGATCTTATATATAAATATACATATATATGTGTGTGTGTCTGTATATACATATCACATCATTTAACCCCCAACCTTGTAATACTGATAATATTATTTTGAATGAAAGGGACTAGAGATAGGCTGGAGCAACCATTGGGGATAATCTGAATGCATTTCTCCTCAGAGATGCCCTCCCCTCAACACACAACCAAGGAGCAATCCAGAGACCTGGTTGTTGTTGACTCTGTTATTTGATCAGTTCTACTTACATTTGGCAGTGCGTAGAAAAAGTGTCCCATCTTCACCATCAGGAGCAACATCACACCTGCGCCTACCAGAGATGCAAACTGAGGAGACAGAGCCGGTTGGAGAGAAACCATCAGGAACGTTTTGGTCCCTGTCTGCAACTGAGGCCTTCTGCTTGGCAAGAAGCATGTCAGTTTTTCTCAAAAGGAGTTGAGTTCACCACAAGTGTATTTTTGTTGAACTGACATTTTCAAGTCTTAACAAAGTGTTAAACATGTATAGGTACTCAATAAATACTTCCTGAATGAATGGAAAGATGCTCTCTGAACGTTCCACGTTGTTCTGGGCGTTTGAATCTTTACTGCCACTGCTCTGTGCTATGAATCTGAGTTCTCCTAAAATCTGATTTGCATCTCTCCTAAGTTTAACCTCTCCTTGCACAATTTAGAAAAGCCCTTAAATCCCAACCATCCTACTTCCCGTATAAATACGTTTCCCACCCCTCACTCTCCTGTTTGCTGCTTGGGTAACTGCCCATCTAGCAGCTTCAGTGGTGCTTCATCTTAAAAAACACAAAGATAGTCACTTCCCATTTTCCTGCTTTAGTTTCTCTCTGCTTCAGTGCCATCGAAAAGAAAGAAAGAAAAAGCTACAAACATGAGTCAAGGCTGAATATAGCAGCTCTGGATCCTATCCCAGTTGGGTTGACTACTTTGGGCTCAGTGTCTCTTGGTAAGCAGTGATTCTCACTTGGCAAATAAAAGTGGAAAACTAAGAAGCATAGTTTCCTTGATAAGCCCAATGCTCTCTGGATAGTCTTGAACTCATTATATCCTCTATTGGTAAATTTCCATTTTGTAAGCACCTAGTAATAAAATTAACATAAAGCAGTGGCATTCTCCACTGTGTTGGAATAGGAGATGGGGCAAAACTATAATCACAAATCAAAACAATGGCACAGAAAAGCAAGTACTGAGGGAGTACCTCAATTCTAATCTACCGAAGGACCACTCAGCAATGATTCTCTAATTTTTCTCTGTATTTTTTTACGTTGGGGGGTGGGGGAACATAGCTTCCCACTGGGTTCCCCCTCACTACTCATTGCTATTTGCCATATAAATGAATTGCTGAAAATAATATCAGTGCAATCAATGTCCTGCTTCTTTCTTTCCCCAGCCCAGCTGACTCACAGCTACAGTGAGTGGCCTGATATGGAAAGGCTGAATCACATGAGAGGAGCGTAGGAAGGATTCAGGAAAATGGATCACCATAACTGAAACTCAGAAAGCTCTGATGGCAAACATTTTAGATGCTGTGGAGCTGAGACAGGTAACCCCAGAGCCTCTCCAGCCAGTCGACATGTCAGCCTGTTGCTGGATCTAATTTCTGGCTGTAGCTTCAGTTGGTCTTTGCTGATGCTATAGAAGAAAACTATTTTCATTAGCACAGGAAATATATATCAGTATTTTCTTTTCTGCCACTTTTTTCTCCAAAATTCTTCTGATCATTTTGAGGAAACAAAGGCAGGCAGACATCAAAATAAGTTGTATAAAACCTAGGTTAGGTGGGGCATGGTAGCTTACGCCTGTAATCCCAGCACTTTGGGAGGCTGAGGGAGGTGGATTACCTGAATTTAGAAGTTTGAGACCAACCTGGCCAACATGGTGAAAACCCATCTCTACTAAAAATATTAAAAAATTAGCTGGGCGTGGTGGTTGCCACTTGTAATCCCAGCTACTTGGGAGGCTGAGGCAGGAGACTCGCTTGTACCTGGGAGGCAGAGGTTACAATGAGCCAAGATGGTGCCACTGCACTCCAGCCTGGGCAACAAGAGCAAAACTTCATCTCAAAAAAAAAAAAATAACAAAAAATAATCTAGGTCAAAATGAGTACAAACTAGACACCAAATCCCATAAAATTAGCTGCTCAGAGAGGGCTGGAGGCTTGCCAATAATTGTGCCCCCCTTGGCTGCACATTCATAGGAATGGGCTTTGGAATTAGAGGACCATCCTCAGTGGCATCCTCAGGAAGATGCTCGATGGCTCTCAGAAGCTCAGTGAGGGTTCAGTGACTGAACAGCGTTTAAAGACAGCAAGCATTGTCTGCCTGTTTTACATCTCATACATCCTTTGTTTGACCAGATTTTCCATCACTTTTCCAGGCTTTCTTGAACAAAGAAACTCTGCCTTCTCTCCAGAGAGTCAAAGCCATGTGAGTTCCCATAGCCACAGCCATAATCAACATGCAGACCCTCAGGCATCAACTGGTCCATGTATAGGGGGTTCCAAGAAGTAGAAGAGCAGATGATGAACACCTGCTCAGGCACTTGGGACTTGACGTAGAAGTGATGATTTTTGAACTCGTAAGTGACAGGCATGTATCAGCATCTAATTTAATTCTCACAACGGGCAAGTTTGTTTTATCCCCACTTTCCAGATGAAGACTAGAGCCTCAGAGAGCAAAATTAATTTGCCCAAGGTCACATACACCTAGGAAGCGTGGAGTGAGGGTCAGCCTCCCCTAACCATCTGACTCCAAAATCCAGCCTTTCTCCACTGTCCCGTTGGCTTCCTCTAAAAAGAGTGCAACACATTCATTTATTTTACAATAACCCATTTTTAGAGCTGTTCTGGGAGCCTGGGCAAGGCAGGTCCTTGGAAAGCAGGGAGCAATGAAAGAAACCTAATCTTGGAGGAAGCACAGTGGTAAGAATGGGATGAGCAGAAAGATGGAGCAGGGGACAGCCCAACTGGCCACAGGCCTACTAGGGTTCCTCACATCCCCTTTGCCATGGGTCAGGCCTGCCAGTGCCTCAGGCTGGGGCTGTGTCCAGAAGGACAAGTAGGTTTTGCTGCAGCCTCTGGAGGGAAGTGAGTTCTAGACAGCAAGAAATTAAGTGAAATCTAGACACATATACACAGTTTGCATTTATGCCAGATAAATAAAAGTAAAGTGACTCTTGATGGCAGGTTATTTTTGAGAGGTTCAGAGCCAGCCCCCTGCTTCTCTTTTCTGCAGTCCTAAGGAACTTTGAAGAAATGGGGCATTCTCAGGCAGAGTGAATCAAAAGTCCCTAGGGGGCGGGGCACAGTGGCTGATGCCTATAATCCTAGCACTTTGTGGGGCCGAGGTGAGAAGATCACTTGAGGCCCAAAGTTTGGGCAATTTAGCGAGACCCTGTCTACCAAAAAATTTTTTAAAAAATCTTAAGGCCTCCAGAGAAAAGAGGTGGAGAGAAAACTCCACTGCTGTGGAACGAAGAAGATGAATGAGTCTCAGAGGCCTTTTCTGGTCCAGATTAGAAACTCAAGAGTATAGTCTGGGCAGCTGCCGTGTTTAGGGCCAGGGGCCAGAAGCATTCTCTGCTTGAACCAGCAATTTGCAATGGGCATGTCAAGGTTGCAGGGAGGGCTTAGCAGCATTCCTAGGGACATATCTCCCTGTAGAAGGATGCTGCACTGCACTGAGAGGTGTCACAGGCAGGAACTGTGCTGCACATGTGAACAAGGTGGCAGTGGAAAACAAATGAGTGCTATAGGCTACCTTTCAGGCAGACCTTCTGACCAACAGGCTAAAATGCTAAAAATGGGCTTGCTCAGGGTTTGGAAATTCAATCATCCACCAAACCCCCCCAAACCTAGCCTTTCTATTCCCAGAATCAATGAGTGCAGTTGGCAAAACCATTCTTCCTCTAGTCTGCATTGCACACACAAGTGGAATCCTGCCTTTAAGACAGCTGTGAGGCTGAACTGAAGCCCTTCTTCCTCCTTCCGTCTACACACATATCCTAAACCCGTTTCAGTACTCCATGAAATCCCACTTCTGCCATCATTCTCCTTCTTGCAATATTTATGCTGCTTGAAAAAAAAATTGTCCTCATTCTGCCCTCAGTTTTCCTTGCACTGTGATTTAGTTTTTTTCTAGCTGTGCACATCTTGTCTCCCAAATTTACATTAGGCTTATATACTGTATAAATAAAATATGTCATAAAAAGTTAGTGGAACTAATCTCTGGAATTGCCATTTCCATTTCCTCTTATAAAACTCTCTCATTTTGACTCCAAAGTTTTTGCATGCTTGTATGAAACATTCTTCTTTTCAACATAGCCCAAATTTCTTCAGTCTGTTAAGCAGTAGTGGAAAACGCTAATGTGTCTGGAAGAAGCTCTGTGACAAACAAAGCTCGGTCCACATAAAACGGTACAATGTAGTCTTTCTTTTTTTTTTTTTTTTTTAAGAAACGGTCTCGCTATGTTGCCCAGGTTGGAGGGCAGTGGGTATTCACAGGTGCCATCCCACTACTGATCAGCACGGGAGTTTTGACCTGCTCTGTTTCCGACCTGGGCGGGGTCACCCCTCCTTAGGCAACCTGGTGGTCCCCGCTCCCAGGAGGTCACCATATTAATGCCAAACTTAGTACGGACACCCGATCTGCATAGAGCACTACAGCCCAGAACTCCTGGGCTCAAGACATCCTCCAGCCTCAGCCTCCTGAGCAGCTGGGATTACAGGCACCTGCCACCGAGCCCGGCCAATGTAGTCCTACTCTAGACCAAGCTTGTCCAACCTGCAGCCTGCGGGCCACATGTGACCCAGGACATCTTTAGATGTAGCCCAATGCAAATTCATAAACTTTCTTAAAACATTATAAAATATTTTTGCAAATTTTTTTTCTCATCAGCTGTTGTTAGTGTTGGAGCATTTTATGTGTGGCCCAAGACAAATCTTCTTCTTCCAATGTGGCCAGGGAAGGCAAAAGATTGGATACCCCTGCTGTATACCCATGCTCTCACCCCTGCCTAATCTTTCTAAATTGTATTAGCTTTTACCTTATGCTTCACCACATATTTGCCCCATGGACTGTGACACTTTGTCTTTCCATGTGAAAGTTTACTATTCATTCTGCTGACACATTAGTTTCTGACTACGGCTACATCTTTTTCTGTGTTTCTTCAGCAGAGGCTTGTTTTTGACCTCTGCCACTGTTTCTCTGGCATCTGAAGCTGACTCATTCCCTGGGCAACCCCAGTTTCAATTCTGATAGCTCTCTGACATTTTGTCACACTACATAGTTGAGATGGGTTAGCATGTTGTAACTTTTATCTAGTCAGTTCAAAACTCAGGAACATTGGGCCAGCCATGGTGGTTCATGCCTGTAATCTCAGCACTTTGGGAGACCAAGGCAGGTGGATCACTTGAGGTCAGGGGTTCGAGACCAGCCTGGCCAACATGGTAAAACCCCATCTCTGCTAAACTACAAAAATTAGCTGGGCATCATGGTGCATGCCTGTAATTCCAGCAACTCAGGAGGCTGAGACAGGAAATCACTTGAGCCTGGGAGGCGGAGGTTGCAGTGAGTTGAGATCATGCCGCTGCACTCCAGCCTGGGTGACAGAGCAAGACTGTGTCTCAAAACAAAAACAAAAAAACAAAACTCATGAACATTAGACTTATAAAATCTCATGTCTGCAATTAGACACTTTGCCTCCACAGTCTTTTTTTTTTTTTTTTTTTTTTGAGACGGAGTTTCACTCTTGTTACCCAGGCTGGAGTGCAATGGCGCGATCTCGGCTCACCGCAACCTCTGCCTCCTGGGTTCAGGCAATTCTCCTGCCTCAGCCTCCTGAGTAGCTGGGATTACAGGCACGCGCCACCATGCCCAGCTAATTTTTTGTATTTTTTAGTAGAGACGGGGTTTCACCATGTTGACCAGGATGGTCTCGATCTCTTGACCTCGTGATCCACCCGCCTCGGCCTCCCAAAGTGCTGGGATTACAGGCTTGAGCCACCGCGCCCGGCCTCCACAGTCTTTTCAATCACCATTCTCGGTTATGCTTAACACACAGCTAAACATTTTGTTTACTGACGCAGAATACCTGCAGAAAATCTGACCTACATAATTTTCTCTTACACACAAGTAGAATACTTATATTTTCTCTAGGCTGTCCTAGACAAAGACCTGACTCCCTGTCCTGAAAGCCCCCTGCCACGCCCTTTGACGAAACCACGAAAATTTTTAGTTTGCTGCCTGGGTGGGTAGAGTTGTATTATTGCTTTCCCAGAGTAGGTGTGAGAATGCATCTTCCAATAGTGGGGAAAAACATTAGCAGATGATGGTAAGTGTACCTGAAATATTCTTTTTTTGTTTTTTATTTTGTGTTATTGAGGTGGAATCTCATTCTGCCGCCCAGGTGGAGTGTAGTGGCACCATCTCAGCTCACTGCAATCTCTGCCTCGTGGGTTCAAGTGATTCTCCTGCCTCAGCCTCCTGGGTAGCTGGAATTACAGGCATGTGCCGCAACGCCCAGCTATTTTTTGTTTGTTTGTTTCTAGTAGAGATGGGGTTTCACCATGTTAGCTGATTTTGAACTATTGTCCTCAAGTGATCCACCCACTTCAGCCTCCCGAAGTGCTGGGATTACAGGCGTGAGCCACCACACCTGGCCAGTTTATTTGAAATATTCTTATCCTTTAGATATGTTATGTGGAAAGTGGGGTTTTGTGACCTAATATATGGAAACCTCTCCCATATAATATTTCTATAGAAAATGACCTTTAAGGCCGGGCGCGGTGGCTCAAGCCTGTAATCCCAGCACTTTGGGAGGCCGAGGCGGGTGGATCACGAGGTCAAGAGATCGAGACCATCCTGGTCAACATGGTGAAACCCCGTCTCTACTAAAAATACAAAACATTAGCTGGGCATGGTGGTGCGTGTCTGTAATCCCAGCTACTGAGGAGGCTGAGGCAGGAGAATTGCCTGAACCCAGGAGGCAGAGGTTGCAGTGAGCCGAGATCCCGCCATTGCACTCCAGCCTGGGTAACAAGAGTGAAACTCCGTCTCAAAAAAAAAAAAAAAAAAAAAGAAAATGACCTTTAAGTTTCACATTGACAAGAAAGTTTTAAGGCAAAATCTGAGCAAAAATTAAGGCAAGCATGGAATCCAAATTTTTCTGAGGTCTTTCCCATTAAGCATAACATTAAAACAGCAACAAGATTAAACCCATTTAATTCCCTATTATGAATATACATACAAATTGATATAAATATGTTTATGTATTAGAGATCAAATTGTATTTCAACACACCTGTTGTCTTCCTCCAGATTTATCCTGGATAATAGTCCTGGCAACAGCACCAGTAAACACACAAGATCTGAAAAATGAACTGACGACATTGCAAAGGCCGATGGCTATTAAGTCCTGTGAAGAAATGGCAGATGCTTAGGCCCCCCTCTTTGCTGAAGAATGCTGATTTTATTTTGAGCTGAAGGTGTATCGTTTATTTTTTATACATGAAGATAAGGTTGTTTTGATCACTTGAAAGAATAGATTGATGCCAGGTATGGTGGCTCACGCCTGCAATCTCAGCACTTTGGGAGGCTGCAGTGGGCAGATCATGAGGTCAGGAGTTTGAGACCAGCCTGTCCAATATGGTGAAACCCTGTCTCTACTAAAAAATACAAAAATTAGCCGGGCTTGGTGGCGCACGCCAGTAGTCCCAGCTGCTCAGGCAGGAAGCTGAGGCGGGAGAAACGCTTGAACCCAGGAGGCAGAGGTTGCAGTGAGCCAAGACTGTACCACTGCACTCCAGCCTGGCAACAGAGCAAGACTCCATCTAAAAAAAAAAAGAAAAAAGAGGCCGGGCACGGTGGCTCACGCCTGTAATCCCAGCACTTTGGGAGGCTGAGGCAGGTGGATCACGAGGTCAAGAGATCGAGACCATCCTGGTCAACATGGTGAAACCCCGTCTCTACTAAAAATACAAAAAATTAGCTGGGCATGGTGGCGCGTGCCTGTAATCCCAGCTACTCGGGAGGCTGAGGCAGGAGAATTGCCTGAACCCAGGAGGCGGAGGTTGCAGTGAGCCGAGATCGCGCCATTGCACTCCAGCCTGGGTAACATGAGTGAAACTCCGTCTCAAAAAAAAAAAAAAAAAAAAAAGTAACAGACTGAAATATTATCAGAAAGAACAAAAGGATGGCATATCTGATTTTCTTGATTAAACAGAATCATCATTTTAGCTAGTCATCACAAGGAAAGTGCTTTTTTTAAGGTGAGAAAATGAGACTGTGGCATTTTTATTCTCTTTCAAGTGATCTCCAGGGCTTAGGATGACAGGGAGAAGCCCAATGCTCTTCTCCATGCCTTTTGTACTACCCTAAACGCCAAATGGGAACACTTATTGCTTCCGTATTTCCCTCTTGAGTTCTAGGGAAAGGGCCAAATTCTGAGTAGTTGAAGATTTTCCCTAAAAAATAAAAGCAAAGACAAAAGCTATTTCTGGGAGGCCAACTGTATGATATTAGCAGCCCTGGCTTTTCCCGGGTGTCGCGCAGCACTTCTTATCGCACCTCAGTATGTGGTTGGAGGACTTGGTAGAAAGAAAGCTAAAATTAAGAAAAGCGAAACTCTCCTAGCTTCACAACACGATACCATAATTTTCTGGCCTCTCTGCGCCATATCTGTTCTAGGGCAATAACACTCAGGTCAATTCAAGTGGCCTCGAAGTTAGCCATCCCTCAAAAATCCTTTGTGATTACTGTCCAAACCACGGTCCAAGTTGCTCTTGGGTTAAAAAAAAGACGCCAGCCTTCATGTTGGCAGGAGGCTTGGATTAAAGAACAAAGACTTAAGGATCAGAGGAAATAATAGTCCTCTCACCTGGTTGGAATTGACACGGTAGTTGTGAAGACTGGCAATCTTCTTGCCCAGAAATATGAGCAGAAAGGAGCTCACCAAAGACAAGGAGATTGCTTGTAAAATTATGTTGGGAAGAACGCTGAAATCTGGTGTTGTAGGAAACAGGAAGCTGGAATAAAATAGTGGAATTATTTCTAGATAGCAGGAACCCTTGGTACCTCCGCCATCTTATTATTACTGGGAAGTCCTGATTCTTTTTTTTTTTTTTTTTTTTTTAATGACAATAGGGACAAGTGGAGAAATTGAGGCAGCAGCCTTCCAAAACTGCCAGCAAACCAAGCCAAGTTATGAAAGCCATTAAGGGAACATGCTGTTGTGTCTTGTAGTTCAATGTTTTTGCCAGGTAGCAATGGCAATCATCAGAACAGGCAAAACCTTAAGGATTCAAGAAAAATGGTGTCTTGAGACATTTGAGACCATACCAGTGGGTGAATAATAGGCAGATATTTAAGGAAGAAATGATGCCTGTTTTATAGGAACTCTTCCAGAAGTTGAAGATGAGGCAATACTTTCTAAATCTTTCTATAATGTCAACATACGGCCAGGTGTGGTGGCTCACGCCTGTAAATCCCAGTGCTTTGGGAGGCCAAGGCAGGTGGATCACTTGAGGTTAGGAGTTTGAGACCAGCCTGGCCAACATGATGAAACCCTGTCTCTACTAAAAATACAAAAAAACTAGCCAGGTGTGGTGGCGCACACCTGTAATCCCAGTTACTCAGGAGACTGAGGCATGAGAATTGCCACAATCTCGATTGTGCCACTGCACTCTAGCATGGGTGATAGAGTAAGACTCAGGCTCAAAAAAAAAAAAAAAAAACAAAAACAAATCAACATACTCTGATACCAAAACCAGACACAGATAGTACAAGGAAAAAAACAAAAAACAACTCAGGCCAATATCCTTCATAAACACAAATGCAAAAATTCTTATCATTTTAGCAAGTTAATATATAAAAGGATAATACACTATGACCAAGTAGGGTTTATTCCAGAATGAAGCATTAGTTTTAGCAGTCAGAAATCAGCTGGGCATGGTGGCTCCTGCCTGTAATCCCAGCACTTTGGGAGGCCAAGGCCAGTGGATCATGAGGTCAGGAGTTCGAATCCAGCCTTTCCAACATGGTGAAACCCCATCTCTACTAAAAGTACAAAAAATTAGCTGGTCATGGTAGCGTGCACCTGTAATCCCAGCTACTCGGGCGATTGAGGCAGGAGAATTGCTTGAACCTGGGAGGCAGAGGCTGCAGTGAGCTGAGATAGCACCGTTGCACTCTAGCCTGGGTGACAGGGTGAGACTCCATCTCAAACACAAAAACAAAAACAGTCAGAAATCAAGCACAATATTAACAGACTAAAGAAGAAAAAGAAATCTTGATGATTTGTGGGGAGTGGTGTTTTTCCATAGATCCATACTGGCGTAATTCTTTAAGTTGAATCTGGAAGTACAAATATGCTTCCTTTTCCATTTCTCTAGATTACTTTCTAAGTCAGAAAAAAATACTCTTCGAAGTGTTTTAGATAAGATTTGCTATTTGAAATGTTTATCGTTCTTTAATCATTTTGTTAAAGACAAATATGTATGCCTCAACAGTTGATTTACTTCTGATGAATTATATAAAAATCCAAATTCAGGCTGGGCATGGTGGTTCACGCCTGTAATCCAAGCACTTTGGAGGCCAAGGTGGGTAGATCACCTGAGGTCGGGAGTTCAAGACCAGCCTGACCAACATGGTGAAACCTCATCTTAAAAAAAAAAAAAAATCCAAATTCAGTGAAATGAATCACATAAATACCTTTGGGAAAATTATTTTACAAGAAATTTTGTGATATATAGTTCCACAAAGCAAATAATCCCTTATCTAATTAAAATTTCTTATTAGTTCATGCATTTTAAACTTTATTTTTCTTTTGAGTAAGAAGAATTTACTTTAAACACTTCAAAGAGCTAAATATCATTTTCTTCACCAGCCAACTATGTCTTCTTCTTTTTTGGTATTGAGACCGGGTCTTGCTCTGTCACCCAGGCTGGAGTGCAGTGGTGTGATCATGGCCCACCTGGTGCTTCAACTTTCCTCAAGAAATCCTCCCACCTCAGCCTCCAAAGCAGCTAGGATTTCAGGTGCATGACACCACGCCTGGTTAATTTTTGTATTTTTTTTTTTTTTTTTTGTAGAGATGGAGTTTCACCATGTTTCCCAGGTTGGTCTCAAAATCCTGAGCTCAAGCAATCTGCCTGCCTTAGCCTCCCACAGTGCTCTAAAGGCATGAGCCACCACATGTGGCCTAACTATGCCTATTTTAATTCCTTATTTATAATTTATAACTTACAAGCATCTTTGCATTTTCCAGGTAATGAGCTAAGCAGAAGCATAACTGAACACTTAGAGGTAGGTATTTAAGTTATTATCAAATTCCACCTTTTTTTTTTAAATAAAGACAGGGTTTCACCATATTGGTCAGGCTGGTCTTGAACTCCTGACCTCAGGTGATCCACCCGCCTTGGCCTCCAAAGTGCTTGGATTACAGGTGTGAGCCACCATGCCTGGCCATATTCCACCTTTTTGTCTTTATAAGAAGCTAGGTAAGAATGTAGTTGTCCCAAAGAGGTACACAATAAATACCCCAATCTATATTAGTAAAGCTTGAATATTTAGCGTGATAACAACATAAACTTCTGTTTTTCCTTTTTGTTCTCTGTAACATTCAGTTCTTGTTAGCAAATGATGTTAAATGGGGACATGGACACAGTAGGAACTAACTTAAATTGTTCAATCTTACTAGTCTCTAGCAACCCTGGATAAATACGTAATGAAAGAGAAAGCTCAAAGCAATCCTTTAAAATTAGACTTTTGAAATGCTCACTTGTCCATCTGTACCTTTGAATCTTATGATAAAAGATAAGCAGAACTTGGCTATGTAGGTTTTTTCTTTTTTATTTTTTGAGATAGTCTCCCTCTATTGCCCAGGCTGGAGTGCAGAGGCATGATCTCGGCTCACTGAAATCTCCAACTCCCGGGTTCACGTGATTCTCATGTCTTAGCTTCCCAAGTAGCTGAGATTACAGGCACACACCACTATGCCCAGCTAATTTTTGTATTTTTAGTAGAGACAGGGTTTCACCATGTTGACCAGGCTAGTCTTGAACTCCTGACATCAAGTGATCCACCTGCCTCAGCCTCTCAAAGTGCTGCGATTACAGGCATGAGGCACTGTGCCCAGCCTGGCTGTGTGGTTTTAAAGTCATTAATAACAGAAGCATACTGTGTAAGAATAACAGAGTGGTTATAATTGTAGGCTTTGGAATTAAGGAGAAATGGGTTCAAATGGTAGCTAGCCAGGCGTGGTGGCTCACGCCTGTAATCCTAGCACTTTGGGAGGCTGAGGGGGGTGGATCACCTGAGGTCAGAAGTTCAAGACCAGCCTGGCCATCAGGGTGAAACCCCATCTTAAAAAAAAAAAAAAAAAAAATGGTAGCTCTACCACTGAGAAGCAATGTGCTAAGTCATTCAAAGACTGCAAGCTGGCTGGGCATGGTGGCTCATGCCTATAATCCAAGCACTTTGGAGGCCAAGGTGGGCGGATCACCTGAGGTCAGGAGTTCAAGATCAGCCTGACCAACATGGTGAAACCCCATCTTAAAAAAAAAAAAGAGACCGGGCACGGTGGCTCAAGCCTGTAATCCCAGCACTTTGGGAGGCGGAGGTGGGTGGATCACGAGGTCAAGAGATAGAGACCATCCTGGTCAACATGGTGAAACCCCGTCTCTACTAAAAATACAAAAAATTAGCTGGGCATGGTGGTGCGTGCCTGTAATCCCAGCCACTCAGGAAGTTGAGGCAGGAGAATTGCCTGAACCCAGGAGGCGGAGGTTGCAGTGAGCAGAGGTCGCGCCATTGCACTCCAGCCTGGGTAACATGAGTGAAACTCCGTCTCAAAAAAAAAAAAAAAAAGGAAAAGAAAAAAAAGAAGACGGCAAGCCTCAGTTTACTTACCATATAAAAGAAGACAATATCTACCTCAAAGCATTACTGTGGGGAGCAAATGAAATAGTACAAATATGTAAAGTGTAAAGAACGGCAATCCCATTGCTGTTCTTACTATGCTTTTCTTGAAGACAGAGACCCTGACTTGCTTATCTTTGTACTCCCTAGTACCTAGGTGGTGTCTGCTCACATTTTTTAATTGACTGGAATTTCAAGTTGATTCAGTTATCATCAGATTTCATTGAGAACTAGGTAGGATATGAGACTAGTTTAATCTAGTTATGTCAAAATAGCCTACATTTGCCAGGGTGTGGTGATAATCGCCTGTAATCCCAGCACTTTGGAGGCGGAGGCAGGAGGATCACCTGAGGCCAGGAGTTCAAGACCAACCTGGCCAACATGGTGAAACCCTGTCTCTGCAAAAAATATAAAAATTAGCTGGGCATAGTGGCAGGCACCTGTAATTCCAGATACTCAAGAGACTCAGCAGGAGAATCACTTGAACCCGGGAGGTGGAGGTTGCAGTGAGCTGAGATTGCGCCACTGTACTCCAGCCTGGGTAACATAGCAAGACTCAAAAAGAAAAAAGAAGGGCCGGGTGCGGTGGCTCGCGCCTGTAATCCCAGCACTTTGGGAGGCCGAGGTGGGTGGATCACGAGGTCAAGAGATCGAGACCATCCTGGTCAACATGGTGAAACCCCGTCTCTACTAAAAATACAAAACATTAGCTGGGCATGGTGGCGCGTGCCTGTAATCCCAGCCACTCAGGAGGTTGAGGCAGGAGAATTGCCTGAACCCAGGAGGCGGAGGCTGCGGTGAGCCGAGATCGCGCCATTGCACTCCAGCCTGGGTAACAAGAGCGAAACTCTGTCTCAAAAAAAAAAAAAAAAAGAAAAAGAAAAGCCTACATTTTGTGATCCTGGAATTTAGCAAGTATCCTTCACTCTTTACAGGATTCCTTATTATACAATGTGAGGAAATGGGCAATGCTCTTCAAAAGCCTGCCTGTGAGTCAAGAAACTGCAGTATATTGCCTTTCTTAGCTAATGTGATTCATCTGATTAAGGTTTTGTTTTTCTTTTTTTTTTTCACATTAAATTAGATTTCTGAGAAAACTTGGGAATCACTGATTAAGGTTTAAAAAAAAATTTCCTAACAGAAGCAAGAGCGGTGCTTCATAGTCACTGGTAAGAATTATAATGTAAATTGATTGTGAGTCCTTAAGAACTGCATATGCTAGGCTATTTGAAGATCACTTTCTACCCACAGGAAAAAAATAATGTTGTTCAAGGGTACCAATTCTGGCCAGGCACCGTGGCTCATGCCTGTAATCCCAGCACTTTAGGAGGCCGAGGCAGGAGAACTGTTTGAGCCCAGGGGTTTGAGACCAACCCAAGCAACATGGCAAAATGCTGTCTTTATTAAAACTGCAAAGAATTAGCTGGGCATGGCGGTGGGCGCCTGTAGTCCCAGCTATTCAGAGGGCTGAGGTGGGAGGATCACTTGAGCCTGAGAGTTCAATAGTGCAGTGAGCCAAGATTGTACCACTGCACTCCAGCCTAGGCAACAGAATGAGACTCCGTCTCAAAAATAAATAAATAAAAAAAAATAGAGCACCAATTTAGTCTAAGTTTGTGAAGGCAGAAGAAACATTCATCTTCTGAACTCAGAGCCGCAGGAAAGAGGCTAAAAAAACCGAGGCATCTCTTGTCCACCCCTTGAGAGTTAATCAGAGAGGCATGGTAGTTGGGAAGGCCTATCATGGGCTAAAATGAGTTTCTCTGGTATTCAGTGCATATAACAGTTTTCCTGGATAAGGGGATTGGCTCAGCTATGATAAGAGAGACAGAGGCTGACCAGAGAAGACACAAGGAGTTGTCCCTAGCCCTTCTCCTTTCATGAACCTCTATGTTCTCAAATGAATTTTGCTTTGGCCAGAGACTGCTAGTAGAAAATATCAATCAGGCTGTGTGGTCAGAGGCTAAGAGAAGGTATCAGAAAGAGAAAAGCAATCTTGGAAAGTGGAATTACTGACCTATAAGGAATCATGTCAATAAGCGTCTTGCTGGTTTCTGTGGCCATGTTTATCCTGTTTGCAAACACAGTGAAGCCAATGATCTGTAGGGGGTTAAAAAAAAAAAAAAAAAAGGGAGGGGCATATGAATACCTATATATAGTGCATTGCTTCCAGGAGCAGAGCTGCCCCTAGCCTCTGGCAGCTTGGAAAATAAAACGTGGCAGTCCCTGTGCATGCAAGTCAGAGAGGGAGGCATGGCTAGTTCAACAGAGCAACACAGGCATCACAGCTCTTCCCTGATTATTTTGGTTCTCTAAGTTCCTTTGGACATTGTAGCCAGAGTGCAAAACAACTTGGTCTGTGATATAATGATGGGAACAAATGGATGCCTTGAAGTTCTGACTCCCCGCCAACTTTATTTATTTTTTCTTGTTTTAATATTTAATATATTTGAATCTCAACGGCTTTCAGTGAGGTTGATCCATTTAAATGCTGCATGACTTGGGAAATACCTGTCCCATTGCGGCTCTTTAAATAAAAAGAGATGTAGCTTTATGCCGTGGCAGTATCGTAGCCAATGAGGTTTATCCGAGGCACTATTATTGCTAATTGAAAACTTTTTCCAATACCCTGCCATGACGACTTGCAATACAGTCGGCACTGGCAATTTTTGACAGTCTCTACAGAGATTGGTTTAAAATAAATAAATAAATGAAGAGATCTGTATTTCAGAGTTTTTTTTTTTTTTTAAGACGGGGTTTCACCATGTTGGTCAGGCTGGTCTTGAACTCCTGACCTCAGGTGATCCGCCCACCTTGGCCTCCAAAGTGCTTGGATTACAGGCATGAGCCACCACGCCCGGCCAATGTATTTCAGACTTTATCAGGAAGTGGGGAATCTCCCCACCAACTTTAAAAATCTAGATTAATATAAACATGTTGCTCACGCCTATAATCCCAGCACTTTGGGAGGCTGAGGCGGGCGGATCCCCTGAGGTTAGGAGTTTGAGACCAGCCTGACCAATATGGTGAAATCCCGTCTTAAAAAAAAAAAAAAAGAAAAAAAAGAAGAAGAAGATTAATATAAACATGTTTTCAGATAATGGCTGTATCAAGTTTTCAGTTTCAAAAGTTTTTAGTTCCAGGCATATTGTAGTATACAGATATGCCTTTTAGGGGCTTGTTGAGGTATACCAAGAAAGAAACATAATTTTTTTTTTTTTTTTTTTTTTTTGTTTGAGATGGAGTTTTGCTCTTGTTACCCAGGCTGGAGTGTAGTGGCACGATCTCGGCTGACCGCAACCTCCGCTTCCTGGGTTCAAGCAATTCTCCTGCCTCAGCGTCCCAAGTAGCTGGGACTATAGGCACGTGCCACCATGACCAGCTAATTTTTGTATTTTTAGTAGAGACGAGGTTTCACCATGTTGACCAGGATGGTCTCGATCTCTTGACCTCGTGATCCACCCGCCTCAGCCTCCCAAAGTGCTGGGATTATAGGCGTGAGCCACCGTGCCCAGCCTGAAAGAAATATAATTAACCCTTAATAATATGGAGCAACATTTAATAGCACAAAGAAAAAAGTCTGTAGCAAAGCAAGTACCTGCTTTTCCATCCTTTCATTACTGCTAAAAATGGTAATTCTCGCCCTAGTCCCTGACTTTTAACTAGAGGAAAAAGAGACAATCTAGCAGCTGTTATAGCGTATAAAGGCTCTGCATCAATGCAGATTAAACCAGAGACAAGAGACCTGAATTCCCAGGTTTTAAATAGCTATTATACGGTTGCTTTATCCCATTCTTCCTACTGACACATACATCTTTCCCCAGCATCTACTGCAGGAGTTCAACAGACGCTGAAAATGATAGCAGTTGGGCTAACCTGTGATACTGTTATCAGATGAAGACCCCTAGGAAGCCTACAGATTACAATGGAAGGAAGAATCTGGATCACAGCTTGGGTCAGAGAAGAAGAGTCTTGGTTTTTACATGGCAAGGAACTCTTATTTCCAGCATAAAGGTAGTATTTGCTCACAGAGAAAAATGAAGAAAACATAAAATACTGAAAAACAGAAATAACGCATCCAAAGACAACCATTGCTGACATTTTTCTGTGTTTGCTATACAGCTTAAATACACATAAATTATGAACATATGGTCAGGCATGGTGGCTCACACCTGTAATCCCAGCACTTTGGAAGGCCGAGGTGGGCACATCACCTGAGGTCAGGAGTTTGAGGTCAGCCTGACCAACATGGTGAAACCCCGTCTCTACTAAAAATACAAAAATTAGCCAGGTGTGGTGGTGCATGCCTGTAATTCCAGCTACTCAGGAGGCTGAGGCGGGAGAATTGCTTGAACCCGGGAGGTGGAGTTTGCGGTGACCCAAGAGCACGCCATTGCACTTCAGCCTAGGTGACAGAGCAAGATCTGTCTCAGGAAAAAAAAATTATGAACATATAGTATATATAATTTCTTATAGGCAAGGGACCCTTGAATTGTCAGTATATTCTACCTGGATCTCAGTTGTTGGCTTGAAATTTTTTCTAAATATTTGAGTCTGCTCTTTTATTTATTTATTTATTTTGAGATGGATTTTCGGTCTTGTTGCCTGGGCTGGAGTGCAACCTCCACCTCCTGGGTTCAAGCGATTCTCGTGCCTCAGCCTCCTGAGTAGCTGGGATTACAGGCATGCATCACCATGCCCGGTTAATTATTGTTTTTTTTTTTCTGTTTGCTTGTTTGTTTTTTGAGAAGTCTGGCTCTATCACCCAGGCTGGAGTGCAGTGGCATGATCTCAGCTCACTGCAACCTCCGCCTCCTGGGTTCAAGCAATTCTCACTGTATCTCAGCCTCCCGAGTAGCTGGGATTTCAGGCAGGCGCCACCACACCCAACTAATTTTTGTGTTTTTAGTAGCAACTGAGTTTCACCACGTTACCCAGGATGGTCTCGATCTCCTGACCTCATGATCCACCCACCTTGACCTACCAAAGTGCTAGGATTACAGGCGTGAGCCACTGCGCCCGGCCCCTAATTTTTGTATGTTTAGTAGAGACAGGGTTTCACCACGTTGGCCAGGCTTGTCTTGAATTCTTGTCCTCAGGCCATCCGCCTGCCTTGGCCTCTCAAAGTGCTGGGGTTACAGTCTGTGCCACCTCGCCCAGCAGAGTCTGCTCTCTTAAGAACAGACTGATAGATGTGTGCAGTTTCCTCAGCACATCTAATATTGGTAGTTTCTTGGTGGGTGCTGTGAGAGGCATTTTAGACCCTAGGCCATGGGTGCCCCCATCTTCCCTCTCCCATTCTCCTCACCACTAGGGGGAACAGGGAAGTCTTTTTCTAGTTCTTTTTTTTTTTTTTTTTATTTTTTTTAAAAATTTTTTTTTTTTTTTTTTTTTTTAAGACGGGGTTTCACCATGTTGCACAGGCTGGTTTTGAACTCCTGACCTCAAGTGATCCACCTGCTTCAGCCTCCCAAAGGGCTGGGATTATAGGCATGAGCCATGGTGCCCAGCTTGGTCTTTTTCTAGTTTGACTGGTAGTGCCATGGATGCCATGTTAACCTCTGTGACCTGCAGGGACCCTCCAGATGAGTTCCAGGAAAATCTAAAGTAACTGGAAGACCATGAAAAGGGGAAGAAATGATCAACCCCTGCAGCGTCTACTTAACTTTGAGACATTCTCTATTGTTTCTTATTCCAGCCTCAATTGACAAGGCCACTGGACTTTGTAAGTCACCTTGGCCAACCTCCTGACTCCACACCCTACAACTCCCTCCGAGCTTGCGAAGAACTGCCCTAAACTGTAACTTTCCACTGCCCACCCCAAACCTATAAAACCAACTCCTCTCCCACTGCCCTTCACTGACAACCTTTTCTGCACCCAGGTGAATAAACAGCCACGTTGCTCACACAAAGCCTGTTTGGGTTTTCTCTTTATTCATAGCGCATGTTTTAACATAATCTGCATCTCCAATCCCTGCTATATGGCAGAAACTGTGACCCCATCACTTGACTTTACATGTATATAGGTAGTGTACTGCAGGCTTCAATAGCCTATGAGTACAAATTAGGTCACAAAAAGGTTAATGCCTAAATTGGAATTTTTCTAAGCCTTCACCTATTTTATTGCTGGACCTCTGTTTCCTCCCCTACCTCACCCCATAGAGCATTGTAATTATTTATAGCATTCTCCAAAGGGTTTTCTTTCTTTTTTGTTTTAATGGAATGGGGTTTCACCATGTTGGCCAGGCTGGTCTCGAACTCCTGACCTCAAGTGATCTACCTGCCTTGGCCTCCCAAAGTGCTGGGATTACAGGCATAAGCCAACTCACCCAACCCAGGATTTTTATTTTTATTTTTGAGATGGAGTCTCACTCTGTCACCCAGGCTGGAATGCAATGGTGTGGTCTAAGCTCACTGCTACCTCTGTCTCCCAGGTTCAAGCGATTCTCCTGCCTCAGCCTCCCACGTAGCTGAGATTACAGGTGCCTGCCACCATGCCCAGCTAATTTTTTGTATTTTTAGTGGAGGCAGGGTTTCAATATGTTGGCCAGGCTGGTCTCGAATTCCTGACCTCATGATCCACCTGCCTCAGCCTCCCAAAGTGCTGGGATTACTAGTGTGAGCCACTGCACCCAGCTCACTGCAACCTCCACTTCCTGGGTTCAAGCAATTCACCTGCGCCAGCCTCCTGAGTAGCTGGGGCTACAGGTGCGCGCCACCAAGCTCCGCTAATTTTGTATTTTTAGTAGAGATGGGGTTTTACCATGTTTGCCAGGATGGTCTCAATCTCTCGACCTCATGATCCACCCATCTCTGCCTTCCAAAGTGCTAGGATTACAGGCTTGAGCCCCCACTCCCAGCAGGATTTTTTTTGAGATGGAGCCTCACTCTGTTGACCAGGCAGGATCTCGGCTCACTGCAAATAAAGCAGGAAAGTGGCTGCGAAAAAACCTCTAGAACACCAAACTGGGAAGGAAGGAGTGATTTATTCAGCCAGGAGCAAGGTGGCATAGTTGCCTAACAGCCAAGATTCTGGCCAGATAAATCACCACTTCCTTCCCAGTTTGGTGTTCGAGAGGTTGACATGAGTTTCGGTTGGCGGACGGCCAGCACAGCCTTTCAGGCGGTTTTGCCTAGCCCTTCAGAGCATCCCTGCAGGGGGCTCCTGCTTGGGTGATGCTCCCGCCTGCTTGGGTGAGCGCTCCTGGGCAGGTATTGGCCCAGTGGAAAGCCTCGCCAGAGCAGAGCAGGAAAGCACCTGCAGTGTGGATCCACCCGGTGACTGAACAGCAAGAAGGAATGGTACTTGGAGTGTCCGGACAACAGAAACACGGTAGGATTGATCCTGGGACACTTGCCCACCTCCTTTAGGTGGAAGCATGGCCTGATCACACACATGTGCTGGATTTGGCACTCTTGTACTTGGCTCGCTCTCTCTGTGATTAACCTTGGAAGTCTTGTTTTTTGGTTTCGATTTGGGCAGGGGAGGAGTGTGATTGTGTGAGTGATTGGAGGGGTCCAACTGGACTCATCAGCTGTGAAATGTGGGGGCTGCAGGTCCATGAGAGAGGACCCCATGCTCTGAGTGAATTGTGGGGCTGGCTGGGATTAGGGGCGATCTGCAAATGGCTAGAAGGAGGCATCTTCACAATCTAGGCATTGTGGAGGGATTAACGAATGCTCCGATGCCAAGAGGCACCTGAAATACTCCCCGAGTGGGAGACGATCCTACCAGCCTGAAGCGAAAGTGATTGAGGGTGTGTTGTGCTGTGCCGGGCAGGAACTGAGGGTGAAGTAAACTTTCTTAACTGTCTGCGAGGACTGTTTTTTTGGTGCAAAACATAGGTCATACTTATAGCAAGCGTAGCCCTCTAGGGACTATGCTGAAAAATTTCAAGAAGGGATTTAGTGGAGATTATGGAGTAACTATGACACCAGGGAAGCTGAGGACCTTATGTGAAGTAGACTGGCCAGCATTTGGGGTGGATTGGCCCTCAGATGGGAGCCTAGACAGGTCTCTTGTCTACAAATTATGGCATGAAGTTACATGTGGTGAGCCAGGACACCCTGATCAATTCACATATATAGATACGTGGCTGTAGCTCATTCTAAACTTCCCACAGTGATTGAAAGGACAGGCAGCAACCATACTAATAGCAAACGGACAGGCAGCTAGGTAAAAACCCTGCTCCACCCACCGAGAGATACAGACTCCCAGGGTCCTGGCAGATTCAGTGGCAGAGACACAGACTCCCAAGGGCCTGGAAAATCTGACAGCAGAGGAGTTTTTGCCGATAATACCCGTTCCTCCTCAAGGACTCCTTGCCCCTGGGCCTGAATCCTCAGCACCCCCACCAGAATTGCACACCCCTAAACCACCCAGAGTAGACGAGAGAGAAGGCAGAGAGACTCCTCCCATAGCTGCCCGCTTCCCAGGAGGAACTCCAACCCCACCTCTAGCAGCCCATCTGAGACCCAAAGCAGGGGTGCAGATGCCTTTAAGAGAGCAGCGGTATACGGGAGTGGATGAGGACCGCCACATGGTGGAAAGGCATGTTTTCACGTACCTGCTGTTCACCTCAGCTGATCTTATCAACTGGAAAAATAACAACCCGTCTTATACCGAGAAGCCACAAGCTCTCATTGACCTACTGCAAACTATTATTCAGACTTATAACCCCATTTGGGCTGATTGCAATCAGCTGCTTATGTATCTTTTTAACACAGACGAATGGCAGAGTACTCCAAGCCACTTCTAAATGGCTGGAGGAGCATGTTCCTGCAGATTACTATAACCCCCAAGAGTATGCCAGGGTCCAGTTACCAGGGGCTGGACCCCCAGTGGGATCCAAACACCCCGGAGGGCATGCAAACGTTAATCTGGTACAGAGGCCTTACTGGAAGAACTGAAAAAGGGCGCCCAGAAGGCTACAAACATCAATAAAGTCTCTGAGGTCATTCAAGGGAAAGAGGAAAGCCCGGTACAGTTCTATGAGAGGCTGTGTGAAGCTTATTGCATGTATACTCCTTTTGATCCTGAGAGCCCTGAAAACCAACGTATGGTAAATATGGCATTAGTCAGTCAATGTACAGAAGGCATTAGGAGAAAATTGCAGAAACAGGCAGGATTTGCAGGCATGAATACATCACAGTTACTGGAAATAGCTAACCAGGTGTTTGTGAGCAGAGACGTGGTAAGCTGTAGAGAGAGTCTTAGAGAAAACGAGCGTCAGCCTGGACAAAACACTGACTTGATAGTTGCTGCTATTACAGGAGAGCCCCCAAAAGGGTAGGGAAAAGGGGGGCTCCTGGAAAGCTACCCAGTCTAGTCACCCACACCTGCAGTGTGACCAGTGTGCTTACTGTAAGGAAGTGGGACACTGGAAGGACAAGTGCCCCTAGTTAGCAGGAAAACAGGGTGCTCTTAAGCACGAGGCTTCAGGTGAAAGTGAAGGAGCTCTGTTCAATCCAATGGAGGGGCTACTAGACTGAAGGGGGCTGGGATCATTTGCCCCCAAAGAGCCCATGGTCCTGATAACAGTCCTGTAACCCCCCTATCAAAGAAAACAACCAATATTGTTGGAGCTACTGGGATGTAAGAGAAACAGTCTTTCCGTCTGCCTTGAACCTGTTTGGTGGGAGGCAATGAGGTTATACATCAGTTCTTGTACATGTCGGACTGCCCGCTACCCCTCTTGGGGAGAGACTTGCTAGGCAAACTAAGAGCTCCTGCTATCATCGTCACTGAGAAGGGGTCCCTTTGGCTAAAACTGCCTCAGGCAGGGATTATCACGGCTCTCACAGTCCCTTGAGTGGAGGGGTGGAGAGTCTTCCTAAATAAACCAGGGACCGAAGACTACAGGTCAGTGCAGGACTTGCGTTTGGTTAGTCAGACTACAGTGACTTTGCACCCACTTGCACCCAACCTGTACATGCTGTTGGGATTGTCAGCAGAGGATAGTTGGTTCACTTGCTTGGACTTAAAGAATGCTTTCTATAGCATTGAACTGGCCTCAAAGGGTCAGGAACAGTTTGCATTTCTGTATTCTCAATGGGAGAATCCAGAAACAGGTGTGACCACCCAGTACACCTGAACCTGGCTTCCCCAGGGGTTCAAGAACTCTCCCACCATCTTCAGGAAGGCAGTAGCCCGTGACCTTCAGACGTTTCTTGCTAAGGACTTACGCTACATGCTGCTCTAATATGCTGGTGACCTTTTATTGGGACACCCCATGGCAGTCGGGTACGCTAAAGGAACAGATGCCTTACTTCGGCACCTGGAGAACTGTGGGTATAAAGTGTCTAAAAAGAAAGCCCAGGGCCGGGCACGGTGGCTCACACCTATAATCCCAGCACTTTGGGAGGCCGAGGAGGGTGGATCACGAGGTCAGGAGATCGAGACCACCCTGGTCAACGTGGTGAAACCTTATCTCTACTAAAATGCAAAAATTAGCTGGGCATGGTGATGAAGCCTGTAGTCCCAGCTACCCAGGAGGCTGAGGCAGGAGAATTGCTTGAACCCAGGAGGCGGAGGTTGCGGTGAGCAGAGATGGCGCCATTGCACTCCAGCCTGGGTAACAAGAGCAAAACTCTGCCTGAAAAAAAAAAAGTCCAGATTTGTCAACAGCAAGTGTGATATCTGGGTTCACCATCCGGAAGGGAGAGTGCGGCCTCGGAGCAGAAAGGAAACAAGTCATTTGCAACCTGCCAGAACCTGAGGCTAGAAGGCAGGTGAAAGAGTTCCTGGGAGCCATGGGTTTCTGTAAATTGTGCATTCCAGACTTCGCACTACTGGTCAAACCCCTATACAAAGTGACAAAGCAGGGGAGTGGAGGAAGACAAGGAACCCTTTGAATGAGGATCCCAGCAGCGGCAGACCTAT
Source organism: Sapajus apella (assembly GCF_009761245.1). Classification (NCBI taxonomy): domain Eukaryota; kingdom Metazoa; phylum Chordata; class Mammalia; order Primates; family Cebidae; genus Sapajus; species Sapajus apella. Next base: position 3,394,662 of record NW_022437023.1, read on the forward strand.
CAGGAACGGAAAGCGAGACTTTTGTCATCCCTGGCTTTGGAGTTACCCAATTTAACAAAGCCTCTCACGCTGTATGTGTCAGAAAGAGGGGGAAAAAATGGCGGTTGGAGTTCTAACACAAATAGTGGGACCTTGGCCCAGGCCTGTAGCTTATCTCTCCAAGCAGCTGAACGGAGTTTCTAAAGGAGGGCCCCATGTTTAAGGGCCCTGGCAGCAACTGCCCTTCTAGCACAAGCTAGCCCTGCAGCAAAATTTAAATATCAAAACACCCCACGCGGTATAGACTCTAACAAATACCAAAGGACATCATTGGTTAACAAATGCGAGGTTAACCAAATACCTGAGTCTGCTATGTGAAAATCCCCGCATCACCATTGAGGTCTGCAACACCTTAAACCCTGCCACTTTGCCCCCGGTGTCAGAAGGCCCAGTTAAACACATCTGTGTTGAAGTATTGGACTCAGTTTATTCCAGCAGGCCCAATCTTCAGGATCAACCACAGACGGTAGTAGACTGGGGGTTGTGTGTGGTTAGAGGCAGTTTTGTTAATCCACAAGGAGAAGGGTGTGCAGGCTATGCGGTAGTAACTCTGAACACAGTAATCGGGATTGTGCCACTGCCTCAGTGTACTTTGGCTCAGGAGGCTGAACTTGCTGCTCTTATCTGAAGATAAGACTGTGAACTTATAGCCGGGCGCAGTGGCTTACACCTATAATCCTAGCACTTTGGGAGGCCGAGGTGGGTGGATCACCTGAGGTCAGGAGTTCAAGACCAGCCTGGCCATCATGGAGAAACCCCATCTTAAAAAAAAAAAAAAAGACTGTGAACTTTTATACTAATTTCTGGTATGCCTTTCTTTTTTTTTTTTTTTTTTTTCTTTTGAAATAAAGACGGGGTTTCACCATGTTGGTCAGGTTGGTCTTGAACTCCCGATCTCAGGTGATCCTCCCGCCTTGGCCTCCAAAGGGCTTGGATTACAGGCATGAGCCACCACACCCAGCCTCTGGTATGCCTTTCTAATTCTTCAAGTGCATGGAGTGCTGTACAAAGAAAAAGGACTGTTAACTTCAGGAAGAAAAGGACTTTCTCCAAGCAGAAGATGGAGCAGATAGACAGCTTAGGGAAGATGTGTCAGGAAACAGAATTACAGTGGGTGCAGGCACTTCCCTTGGTGTCATTCAACATTAGATGTACTCCCTATAGCCCCCCATAAAGTCTTATCATATCATAGGCCCCCTCCCATATGCGAACACTCCCGGGAACTCCTCAGCAGTGGGGAAATACTGAGCTAGGACAACAGCTGCAAGCTCTAGGAAAAATCACTCAGGGTATTTCAATCTGGGTAAATGAAAGATGCCCTGTAAGCTTATTCTCCCCAGTTCCCCCTTTCTCACCAGGTAATCACTTGTGGATAAAGGACCAAAATGCAGTCCCTCTGAAGCCACGATGGAAAGGACCCCAGACCGTGATCCTGACCACTCCCGCAGCCTTAAAGGTGAGGGAGTCACAGCCTGGATCCACCATAGCTGCGTCAAGCTGGCAGCAGCAGAAACTTGGGAAGCTAGACCAGACCCAGACAACAACTATAGAATCACCTTGAAAAGGACAACAAGCCCTGCTCCAGCCACATCGCAGAAGCTGGCTGGTCTGTGCATGGCCAAAGCATAAGGAAATTCATCGTGGGACTTACTCTTCTTAAGATTTGGACTTTTACAGTAGGAACATTAACTGATTTTGGAGAATGCTCTCAGTGTGTGCAGCAGGTTACTGAGGTAGGGTGGAACGTTACTGCCATTCTTTTGTTCTACAGTAATTATGAATGTACAGGGACACAGAAGGGAACCTGTTTATATAATGGTACTCAGCATAAGGTGTGTAATCCAGGGGATGGACAGCCCGATGTCTGCTACAATCCATCAGAACCCCCTATGCATACGACTTTTGAAATTAAACTCCTAACAGGATGATGGAACAGCCCTACTAAGTTAATAGCAAAAACAGAGGAGAAGGGAAGCCCAAAACAAGTCACCCTAAGGTTTGATGCCTGTGCAGCCATCAATGTCTATCATTCCAATCTGGGGGACTGTGGTTCCCTTGGATGGGAACAAAGTTATGCAAAAGAGCATAAGTACATCTGCCAGAAAACCTACTGGTGCAGTAAATGCATTTTTGGTCACGCGTCATCTGGGCCACTTGGAAAAATAATACAAATAATCCCATTTGCCTTGTAAAAGGGGTGGACACCATTCCAGGGAGTAATGTCCCCTGAGGCTCAAGACATTGTAACCCAGTAGAATTAATAATCACAAACTCCCAAGACCCCAAATGGGAAAAAGGGGAGAGTGTACTGCTAGGAATTGATGGGAAAGGGCTTGATCCCAGAGTCAATATCCAAATTCAGGGAAAAATCCAAAAACACTCAGCCCAGCCAGTATACCAGCCCTTCTATGATATATTAAATGAGCCAGTGCTGGAACTTCCGAAAAAGACAAAGAACTTGTTCCTCCAACTTGCTGAAAATGTGGTCCGTTCGCTTAATGTCACTTCTTGCTATGTATGTGGGGAAATTACCATGGGTGATAGGTGACCATGGGAAGCCCATGAGTTAGTACCCTCTAACCCTGTTCCTGACCTGACCTCAGTTCAAAGAATTCAGACCAACAGTTTCTGGGTTCTAAAGGTTTCGATTATTGGACAATAGTTTGTCCAGAGAAGGAACAGACTTCACTGTTCCAGTTGGAAAGCTTAGCTGCCTAGGGCAGCAACTGTATAAGGGAACAGTGGACACTGCGACTTGCTGGAGCTCAAACCATACAGAGAAAAACCCCCTCCTAAAATTTCCAAAATTACATGATGCTTGGAGTCATCCTGGATATTGGAGAGACTGGATGGCCCCAGGCTGGGTTGTACTGGATATGTGGACATAGAGAATATGTACAGCTGCCTGAAAGATGGACAGGTAGCTGTGTCATAGGAATCATTAAGCCTTCCTTTTTCCTATTGTCTGCCAAGACAGGTGGGCTGTTAGCACATCCAGTCTACTCCACCTGGGAGAAAAGAAGTATAAAGATAGGTGAATGGGAGGATAATGAGAGGCCACTGGAAAGAATTATTAAGTATTATGGGCCAGCCACATGGGCGGAGAATGGCTCATGGGGACACCGGACTCCTATGTATATGCGCAATTGGATCATCCAGTTGCAGGCTGCCTTGGAAATACTTGTTAATGAAATGGACAAAGCTCTGTCCTTTTGGCCCGACAAGAAACTCAAATGAGAAATGCGATTTATCAGAAGTAGTTGGCCATAGATTATTTGCTAGCAGCTGAAGGAGGAGTCTGTGAAAAATTCAAACTAACTGACTGCTGTCTACACATAGACGACCAGCATCAAGCAGTTGAGGATATTGTAAAAGACATGACCAACCTGGCACACATGGCTGTGCAGGTATGGCATGGATTTAACCCTGAATCCTTGTTTGGAGGTTGGTTCTCATCCTTAGGCGGATTCAAGACTCTCATCATAAGTGTTGTAATAATAATAGGTGTTTGCTTGCTACTCCCTTGTTTGCTTCCCCTATTCCTTCAGATGATTAGAGGATTCATCACTGCTGTAGTTAACCAGAAAACTACATCACAAATATAGTATATGCATCATTATTGTAAGGCCGGATGCCTCATCAGGAGCCTGGACAGCCACCCAGCTCTGCACTCAACACCCAGCTCTGCACTCAGCACCCAGTTGTGCACCCAGCCCTCCAGTCGGGAATTCCGGCTGATGCAACCCTAACCAAATCTTGCACCAAAAAACCTGCCTGCCAACCCACCAACCAATAGCGGCCCATTCCCGTCCCCCAGAGCTAATCAGAACACCCTGTTGTTACTCGTTACTCATAGCCACAAAAACCCCACACCCCAGAAAGTCAGTTCGACCTCTCTGGCCCCCCTCCCAGACCATAGAACCTCTCCCGGGAGGTGAATAAACTGACACTTATTTTTCTTACAGTGGCCTCAGTTTCCTCATTTTAAATCGGCAATACCCCTTACAATGATCAATAAGTTTCTTCAGAGGATCACGAAAATGAGAATGAGAGTGAGAACTCTCACTAATGTTATAGGTGAGATTCTCAAAGAGGGGAGTGAGGAAGGAGACCCTTAATCACCCTTAAGCATTTAAGACCACCTCCCCCTTGACTTCCACATTGCATTTCAATTGGAGAAGTAAAGGCTGGCAGACCAGACGTTACCTTTAATTGCCCTCCTATAGATCTGCAAGCATGGTATGGAGGAATCTTTCTGGAAGGCATTGTTTTTACTTAAACACAATCAAACCCCCACATAAGTCACTGTACCCCACCCTGCTCCATGGCCCAAGACCCTTTCACATGTAATTTCTAGAGTATAAGCCTTTAAAAGAGCAGGGACTTTCTTTGTGAGCTGAGCTTGGCTGTTAGGCAACTATGCTGCCTCGCTCCCCGGCCAAATAAATCACCCCTTCCTTCCCAGTTCAGTGTTCCAGAGGTTAGTTTTGCAGCCGCTTTCCTGCTTTACAACCTCTCCCTCCTGGGTTCAAGTGAATCTCCTGCCTCACTCAGCCTTCTGAGTAGCTAGGACTACAGGCATGCACCACTATGCCCAGCTCATTTTTTTGTATTTTTAGTAGAGATGGGGTTTTACCATGTTGGCAAGGCTGGTCTCAAACTCCGGACCTCAAGCAATCCACTTGCCTCGGCCTCTCAAAGTGTTTGTATTACAGGTGTGAGCCACCACGCCTGGCCCCCAAAGGACTATTCTGACTGTGGCTCACAAACCAATCTGTCAGCCATAGTCAACCCACAACATGCTTTGCACTCTCACGTCTCTCCTTCCCTTATATCTCTGGTTCATGTTGATTGCTTTCAAAGCTGTATAAACCAAAAACAAAACAAAAAAAATTTTTTTTTGGTACTACTGAGATGAAATGAATGTATTCAAAAACAAAATTCTAAGGCCCCCAATCATCTGAATGGACCCCTCCTCTCAGCCAAGGGAATTCCAAAGTTAACCTGAAAAACCTAGTTCAGACCATGATTAAAGCAGGGATTAGATCCGTTTCATTATATCTCTCCTTCCTTTCGGAATTCAGTAAAAACCAACCAGCATTAACGTGAAAACAGACCTTAAGCCTGATAAGAAACATTTACAACCCATTCTTTTTGAAGCCTGATACTTGGAGGCGTCATCTACACGACACAGCTTTGGTCTCCACACCCCTCACCATAACCCAGTCATTCCTTTCTCTTGATAATAACTCTTTCAATCAATTACCAATCAGAAAAAATTTAAATCTGCCTATGATCTGGAAGCCCCTACCCCTTCAGGTTGTCCCACTCTACCAGATCAAACCAATGTTAATCTTACACGTATTGCTTGATCTATTGTATCTCCCTAATGTATAAAAGCAAGCCGTATCCTGGCCACCTTGGGCACATGTCGTCAGGACCTCCCTCCAGAGGCTGTGTCATGGGCGCATCCTTAACCTTAGCAAAGTAAACTTTCTGAATTGATTGAGGCCTGTGTCAGATACATCTGGGTTTACAGACTGCGTGAAGGAACATCACTTTGATCCTTGGTGCTGATGTATCTTAAGAAAGGGCTGGGCCAGGTGTGGTGGCTCATTCCTGTAAACCCAGCACTTTGGGAGGCAGAGGTGGTTGGATCACAAGGTCAGGAGATCAGACCATCCTGGCCACCATGGTGAAACCTTGTCTCCAATAAAAATACAAAATTAGCTGGGCATGGTGGCGTGCACCAGTAATCCCAGCTACTTGGGAGGCTGAGGCTGGAGAATCGTTGAACCCGGGAGGCAGAGGTTTCAGTGAGCTGAGATCACACCACTACACTCCAGCCTGGTGACAGAGTGAAGATGTTCATGGGTGCTGTCTGCTGGTTACTCCAAAGCTGCAGCCTCCTAAGGTGCCAGAGCTGGGCTGGGTTCTATGAAAAGGAGAGGCTGCCTCTGGCTGCACCCCTACGAACTCCATATACACATTGTTCCCTGAGCTCTAGAGCACTGTTTGCTTCCAGGTTTTATTTTTAAGAATTAACAAATAAAAATCATATATATTTGTCACATACAACGTGTTGTTTTGAAATACATATATGCATTGTGGAATGACTGGATTGAGCTTCACATACATATCTATTTATTTATTTATTTATTTAGGGACGGAGTTTCGCTCTTGTTACCCAGGCTGGAGTGCAATGGCGCGATCTCAGCTTACCGAAACCTCCGCCTCCTGGGTTCAGGCGATTCTCCTGCCTCAGCTTCCTGAGTAGCTGGGATTACAGGCACGCGCCACCATGCCCGGCTAATGTTTTGTATTTTTAGTAGAGACGGGGTTTCACCGTGTTGACCAGGATGGTCTCGATCTCTTGACCTCGTGATCCACCCGCCTCGGCCTCCCAAAGTGCTGGGATTACAGGCTTGAGCCACCGCGCCTGGCCTATTTATTTTTTTAAATGGAGTTTTGCTGTTGTTGCCCAGGTTGGAGTATAATGGTATGATCCCAACTCACTGCAACCTCTGCCTTCTGGCTTCAGGTGATTCTCCTGCCTCAGTCTCCCGAGTAGCTGGGATTACAGGTATACACCACCATGATCAGCTAACTTTGTATTTTTAGTAGGGGTGGGGTTTCACCATGTTGGCCAGGCTGGTCTTGAACTCCTGACCTCAGGTGATCCACCTCAAGCTCCCAAAGTACTGAGATTACAGGTGTGAGCTACCATGCCCAGCCTACCTATCTTTTTTGGTGTGGTGAGGACACTTAAAATCTACTCTCTTGGCAATTTTCAAGAATATGATACATTGTTACTAACTATAGTTACTATGTTGTACAACAGTTCTCTTGAAATTATTCCTCTTATCAAACTGAAATTTTGTATCCTTGGCCAACATCTCCCCAAACCACACTCTGGTAACTCTAGCCCTTAGTAACCACCATTCTACTCTTCCCATCAATGAGTTCAACCTTTTTAGATTCCACATATAAGTGAGATCATGCAGTATTTGTCTTTCTGTGCCTGGCTTACCTCACTTAACATGTCCTCTGGGTTCATCCATGTTGTCCCATATAACAAGATTTCCTTCTTTTTATTTTTTATTTTATTTTATCTTATTTTTAAATCAAATACTCAGACTTTAAGGAGAAGGATTTCCTTCTTTTTAAAGGCTGAATAGTATTCCATCGTATATGTATACCACATTTTTTAAAATCATTTTTTGTTACTGTCTATCCAGTAATACCTATATATACCACATGTATCCATTTATCTGTTGATGAACACTTAGGTTGATTCCATAACTTGAGTATTTTAAATAGTGCTGCAGTGAACATGAGAGTGCAGATATCTATTCAACATAAGATTTCATTTCCTAGGAGGCTGAGGCAGGAGAATTGCCTGAACCCAGGAGACGGAGGTTGCGGTGAGCCGAGATCGCGCCATTGCACTCCAGCCTGGGTAGCAAGAGCGAAACTCCGTCTCAAAAAAAAAAAAAAAAAAAAAAAAAAAAGATTTCATTTCCTTTGGATATATACCCAATAGTGGGATTGCTGGAACTGCCTTCAGGGTTTTGAAAAGTCTTTTGAAAAACAAGCCTTTCAGCTTCCCGCCTTTATGAATTAATAGCTTTTCAAACATTCAAAAGGAAAAGAGTATGCACTTCTACAAGAAGTAGTCAACACTTATTAAAAAGCTTAGTCTAGCCGGGCGCGGTGGTTCACGCCTGTAATCCCAGCACTTTGGGAGGCTGAAGCGGGTGGATCACAAGGTCAGGAGATGGAGACCATCCTGGCTAATACAGTGAAACCCCATCTCTACTGAAAAAATAAAAGATTAGCCAGGTGTGGTGGCACGCGCCTGTAGGCCCAGCTACTCGGGAGGCTGAAGCAGGAGAATTGCTTGAACTCAAGAGGTGGAGGTTGCAATGAGCTGAGATCGAGCATTGCGCTCCAGCCTGGGTGACAAAGTGAGACTCCATCTCAAAAAAAAAAAAAAAAGCTTAAAGTCCCAAAGCAGTATTTTTCAACCTTGAAAAGGATAGAACCCATCTTAAGACAGCATAAGATGGGTTATGCTGTGTCAATGTACAAGCCATGAGATTGTAGCATTTTAACACATTGAAGTTAGTCCATGGTAGGTTGGTGTCTCTTAGGCATCTTCTTCGCAAACAATGCCCCAAGTATTTGAGCTAATTTCACCTGGGGCTTCCATTTTCTTAACATATTGCCCCTGTCATCATCACAGCAGGGGAAGAAAGTAGAGGGGACTTGCACCTATTTACCTGTACTTTGGCTCAGAAGTCACAGGGTCCTCCTAATTGCAAGAGAGACTGGGAAGTGCAGGGAGCACATGATTACTTGGTTAACTTTAAGCATCTTTGTCACAGACCAGCACTTAAAAAGGAAATAATTCTCATTGACAGCCAAGAATTCAGGTATTAACTTAAAATGAAAAATGCTGACTGAGAAAACCTGAGCTTTATTGATGAAAATATCGTTATCACTGTAAAATATTAATTATAACTGTAAAAGATAAGCTTTATCTGATAAGTTTTATCAGCAGATTTTAGGGAAGAAACAAGAAGCCAGGCACAGTGACTCATGCCTGCAATCCTGGCACTTTGTGAGGCTGAGGCAGGTGGATCACTTGAGGTCAGGAGTTCCAGACCAGCCTGGTCAACATGGTGAAACCCCGTCTCTACTAAAAATACAAAAATCAGCTGGGCATGGTGGCAAGCGCCTGTAGTCCCAGCTACTTGGGAGGCTGAGGTAGGAGGATTACTTAAAGCTGTAAGGTGGAAGTTGCAGTGAGCCGAGATCGCGCCTCTATACTCCAGCCTGGTGACAGAGTGAGACTGTCACAAAAAACATAAAAATAAAAAAGAAACAATAAACATTATTATTAGACAGTGAACGCTAGCTCTGCTACTTACCAATGATATGGATTAGAAAAAACATTTAACAATAAAGCTCCTCTACCTCAATTTCTTTTATTTATTTATTTATTTATTCATTCATTCATTTATTTTGAGATGGAGTCTTGCTCTGTTGCCCAGGCTGGAGTGCAGTGGTATAATCTTGGCTCACTGCAACCTCTGCCACCTGGGTTCAAGCGATTTTCCCGCCTCAGCCTCCTTAGTAGCTGGGATTACAGGCGCCTGCCACCATGCCTGGCCAATTTTTAGAGTTTTAGTAGAGTGGGGTTTCACCATCTTGGCCAGGCTGGTCTTGAACTCCTGACCTTATGGTCCACCCGCTTCAGTCTCCCAAAGTCCTGGGATTACAGGCGTGAGCCACCATGCCCAGCCATATTTATTTTTTATTAAGGTATATTTAGATACAATAAAATGCACAGCATTTAGATATATAGTTCTGTATGTTTTGAGAATTTATACACCAGGTAACTACCATCCTGATCAACACCTAATTAACACATGAAATATTTCCATCACCCTGATAAAATACTTTCGTGCCACTTACTATTTAATTTTTCTACATGGGCAGCCACTAATCTTTTTGTCATGACCGATTAGTTTTTCCTGCTCCAGGAATTCATGTAATGAAATTATATAGTATGTAGCCTTTTGTGTCTTTTTTCTTTTGTGCCACACAACGTTTTTGAAATCCATCCATGTTGTATATAGAACGTGTATGTCTGTGTATCTCCAGTTTGTTCCTCATTGCTGAAAAGTGTTCTCTTGTAGGAAATCATTACACGCATTCCAATATGTGGCCTTTTGTGTCTAGTACCTCTCCCTACGTTGTAGAGGTGAACAGTCAAAAGAATTAGAATGGAAGCATGGAGAACAAACTCAGGATTCCAAAAATGGAATAGAAGAAGAGGCAGTATATTCTAGGATCTTGGCAGCAGCCAAAATGAACTATTTTGTGGACAACAAAGTCATCTGTAGGGACCTTAAAACTGGGATAGAAGCTGAGTCACAACCTGGGTGCCCAGTGATCTGCATAAACTAGAGCTACAGGATAGGCATCATTAGGAGATTTGGCTGGTATATCTCTATTTCCCTGGGAAGGACTGGTCTTGACTCTACCCTCAGCTAATTGCTGTTGTTGAGCTTCTTGTGTTTGCTGAATATGCTTGCATTTTTGCTTTCCTGAGCTTTGCTCTGTGGTTCTTAAGCCAAACATATACTGTTGGATACATGTCTCTTTTTGAGGCCATTTCTTTCTGAAGGCTGGGGGTTGAGTATGGGTTGTTATTGAACAAGTTGTTCAAATCTTCCCATTGTTTCTCAGTGAACGTTGTGTTGTTTCTGGTGCTAGTCACAGGAAAAGATTGTTCATTTCCTCCTTGATTCTTTGGCCCTTTGTCTGCTATCATTTAAACATGAGATTGCTTGTGCCTCAATTCTGGGTTTTATTTTATTTTTATTTTTTTAGGAAGATCCTCTAAGTCTGACATGTTCTAATCTAGACATGCTCCTGTGTTCAAGTCTAGGGATGAGCTGCCTCAATTTCCTTATTGCTGCACAGCGAGAAGGAATGGAGGTTGAATAACAGTATGATTTCAACTACATTAAAATAAAAATAAAATGTTTATGTAGAAAAAGATGGAAATTCTTCTCTTTGTGTAGTTTGCAAGAAGAAAAAAAAGAAAAAGAAAAAGATGGAAATTCACCAACACTGAGCCTAGGCCTGTCATATGTTTGAGAGAAGAAGTGAATATCTGAAAGTACTAAAGTAGCAATAGTAGTTGACTTTGGATGGTGCAACTATAGGAATTTCTTTTCCTCTACCACCTTTTTAAACTTCCTTATGTTTTTCAAACTTTTAAGAATAAGCCTATATTACTTTGATATGGGGGAAAAAAACCCTTGTCTTTGAAATATTATGAGAAAGAGGCAATAGATAAAATTGTTTTGTGAGAGAGTTCTATTGTGCTGTTGTGACTATAGTCAACAATGTATACTTGAAATTGCTAAGAGAGTAGGTCTTAAATGTTCTCACAACAAAAATAATAACTGCTGCTGGACTGCAAAGTGAAAAAAATTAAAAATGATAATTAGGCAGGGTGTGGTGGCTCACACCTGTAATCTCAGCACTTTGGGAGGCCAAGCCGGGCAGATCACATGAGTTCAGGAGTTTGAGACCAACCTGGCCAACATGGTGAAACCCTATCTCTACTAAAAAAATACAAAAATTAGCTGGGCATTGTGGCACACGCCTGTAATTCCAGCTACTCAGGAGATTGGGGCAGGAGAATTGCTTGAACCCAGGAGATGGAGGTTGCAGTGAACTGAGATTGCACCACTGAACTCCATCCTGGGCAACACAGCAAGACTCTGTCAATAAATAAACACATAAATAAATAAAAGATAATTAGCTTGATTTAACATTTCACAATGTATATCTATGTCAAAATATCACATTGTAAACTATAGATTCAATTTTTATTTGTCAACTATAGTTTTTAAAATTTATTTTTAATTTATTTATTAATTTTTATTTTTTTAGAGACAGGGTTTCACTATGCTAGCCAGGATGGTCTGAATCTCCTATCCTTATGATCCACCCGCCTCAGCCTCCCAAAGTGCTGGGATTACAGGCGTGAGCCACTGCGTCTGGCTATAGCTTTTTTTTTTTTTTTTTTTTTTAATAGAGACAAGGTTTCATCATGTTGGTCAGGCTGGTCTTGAACTCCTGACTTCAGGTGATCCGCCCACCTCGGCCTCCCAAGGTGCTGGGATTACAGGCGTGAGGCACCACGCCCGGCCCTGGCTATAGTTTTAAAACTATTTTAGAAAAAGAAAATAAGCATGTTTTCACAAATATAAGCATATATTGAAAACTAAATATATTCAGCTTTTACACAATTCACTTCAATATGTTTTTTAAAAAATACTAAAATTATGCAAACTATGAATTTGGGACATCGAAAACACCTACCAGAAACAATTCCATGGGAAACTCGATGGGATACTGATTGAAAGAAATTCTGATACATTTGTTGATTCGCAGAGCAACAACAACGGTTAGGAACAGTAGAATGCTGGTGGAATTAGCTTTTGGGAGAGCTATACAGTAATTAATTATGTTCTGAAAGACAATAAAATTACAGAGGCTTAGAAAGGGGTATAATAATTGGCTAAGTTTAGAAATTGGCACTGTAGATTAACTCAGAAAGAAATTCCTAAGCAGAGTTTCTGGGCATGAAGGTCTTGATGGATATTACTAGAACAGTGAGGGCAAGCACGATGGGGTGGGCATTTTTGTTAAAAACAACATTAATGTTTAATAAGTATAAGGAGAGAATACACTGTATGTTTTAGTATAATGGACAGGACCTAGACATTCCATTTATAAGCCAATAGTTATTTGTTTTCTCAAATAATATACTGTAGCTTAGCTCCTATCCTATTCTTACATTGAGAAGCTACTTAGTATTGTATATACTTTAGATGTTTTAGGATACATATTTGTTATAAGGTAGGTAATGAGAAGAATTGTAATAGATACAATATCTTAAAGGCCAAATTGTAATGTATATAATGATAGTTTAAAAGGCTGGAATGGCCAGGCACAGTGGCTCACACCTATAATCTCAACACTTTGGGAGGCCGAGGTGGGTGGATCACCTTAGGTCGGGAGTTTGAGACCAGCCTGACAAACATGGAGAAATCCCATCTCTCCTAAAAATACAAAATTAGCCAGGTGTGGTGGCACATCCCTGTAATCCCAGCTACTCAGGAGGCTGAGGCAGGAGAATCGCTTGAACCTGGGAGGCAGAGGTTGTGGTGACCCGAGATCGTGCACTCCAGCCTGGGCAACAAGAGCAAAACTCCATCTCAAAAACAAAATAAAATAAAACAAAAAAGGCTGGAATGGTTTGTCAGCTGAAAGCATGGTCTAACTGGCATCTGCAATTAATCAAGACCCTAATATTCCAATGAAGGAAAATATTTCTAGTATCCTCTTGACTGAGCTGCCTATTGGCTGTGTCTCCTTTTGGAATGGGCAGGAGTCTCTCTACTGAGGTCCACCTCTCTTTGGAGGTGAGAGTGGCATTTGTAACTCTGGGTAAGAGTTGAAATTACTCACATAGAAGAAGGAGATGGGACCGGCATGGAAAGTAATCATAATCCCGAAGATGCAAGTCAGCTGGGACACCAGGATATGCAGTGCCACAGCAGCCAGGTAAGCACTGATTGCAGACTCCGGAAGGTAAGTGGCGATGAAGCCCAAACCCAATGCGCCCATTATTAGCTGCAGAGAAGAGAAAACCAGAGTGGGGCAGAATATCTTCAATCCAGCAGTGCTCTCCAGGAATATAAGGGTTTCCAGCAGGAAAGTTAAGATAGGCTCCTTTGGTAACTCTTTCCCTAATGAGCAACAGTTGATAATGTGGGTCCTTATGTGTTGATCAGAGGCTCCCGACACGTGCTAGCCCACTTCATTGTGAGCACTTAAGTTCTTGCCCTAGAATCTACTGCCCTCTAGGTTAACATGGGGAAAACAGGGACAAGGTGATCAGAACAAGGCTTTGCCAATTTGTTTATTTATGAGACAGCGTCTTGTTCTGTTGCCCAGGCTGGAGTGCAGCACAATCGGAGCTCACTATAACCTCAAACTCCTAAGCACAAAGGATGCTCTGCCTCAGCTTCCCAAGTAGCTGGGACTACAGGCACAAACACTGGGCTAATTTTTTTTTTTTTTTTTTTTTTTTTTTGAGATGGAGTCTTACTCTGTCGCACAGGCTAGAGTACAGTGGTGCGATCTCAGCTCACTGCAGCCTCCATCTCGCAGATTCAAGCAATTGTCCTGCCTCAGCCTCCCGGTAGCTGGGATTATAGGTGTGCACCACTACGCCCAGCTAATTTTTGTATTTTTAGTAGAGATGGGGTCTCACCATGTTGGCCAGGCTGGCCTTGAACTCCTGACCTCAAATGATCTGCCTGCCTTGGCCTCCCCAGTTTTTTGGTTTTTTTTTTTTAATTTTTTACAGAGACAGCGGTCTTGCTATGTTACCTAGGCTGGTCTCAAACTCGTGATCTCAAGTGATCCTCCTGTTTTGGCCTCCCAAAACCCTGGGATTGCAGGCATGAATGCACTGTGCTCGGCCTGCCTTTGCCTTTTTAAAGGCTCTTTCAGGTCAGGCGTGGTGGCTCACGCCTGTAATCCAAACACTTTGGAGGCCAAGGCGGGTGGATCACCTGAGGTCGGGAGTTCAAGACCAGCCTGACCAACATGGTGAAACCCCGTCTTTAAAAAAAATAAATAAATAAAAAATAAAGTCTCTTTCATTAGAAGCTTTGATAGCCCTTTACAGGAGATGTTAATATTTCCCTGAGGAATGCCGCTTTTCACAAAGGAGAAGAGAATTCCAAAACATTGGGATCAAGCTCAAACTTCTTGGCCTTTGACTCTTATCTTTACTGAGAAATTAAATTATTGTTTTTGATTATACATATCCTGAAGAAAATTAAAAAGGTACTTTGCATGTCAACATGCATATATAAGATGTATGTTATATAGTATATAGTAAAATTTTATACACACAGGATCTAAAAGGATAGACCTCAAATGATGAACAGAAATTACCTTTGGGAAATGGGGTTAGAGGTTGGGGACAAACAACATTTGATAATTTATACCCTTTTTTTTTTTACTGTTTGAGTTGTTCATCTTTTATAACAAAAACCACAGTGCTGGGCGTGGTGGCTCATGCCTGTAATCCCAGCACTTTGGTAGGCCAAGGTGGGCGGATCACCTGAGGTCAGGGGTTCAAGACCAGCTGGACCAACATGGAGAAACCCTATCTTTAAAAAAACAAAACAAAACAAAAAACCACAGTTAGGCTGGGTGTGGTGGCTCACGCCTGTGAATCTCAGCACTTTGGGAGGCTCAAGTGTGAGGGTTGCTTGAGCTCAGGAACTTGAGAGGACCCTGGGCAACATGGCGACAGCTTGTCTCCACAACAAGAAAAATAAAAAACAAAAAGACGGTAGGTTAAGAAAACTGGCACAGCCCAATGAAGACTTTTCAGTAAGCAGGGTGGAAAGAACAGAAGTCTTAAAGCCTGTGATGGTCACTTCACTCTCCACTGCACTAAAAGCTCTCAAAAAACAGCCGGGCGCGGTGGCTCAAGCCTGTAATCCCAGCACTTTGGGAGGCCGAGGCGGGTGGATCACGAGGTCAAGAGATCGAGACCATCCTGGTCAACATGGTGAAACCCCGTCTCTACTAAAAATACAAAACATTAGCTGGGCATGGTGGCGCGTGCCTGTAATCCCAGCTACTCAGGAGGTTGAGGCAGGAGAATTGCCTGAACCCAGGAGGCGGAGGCTGCGGTGAGCCGAGATCGTGCCATTGCACTCCAGCCTGGGTAACAAGAGTGAAACTCCGTCTCAAAAAAAAAAAAAAAAAAGCTCTCAGAAAACAAACAAATTTGGAACAATACATCCTTTTGCTTTAAAAGGTTTTTGTTTCAAAGCTTTCAATTAGCCAGGCACGATGCCTCCCTTAATCTCCTGTCGTTGCTGCCCATTGTGTTCTTTCACTCTAGTCAGGCCAATCCGCTTCCTATTTTTTGCGTGATTGGCTGATTCCTACTTCTGTGTGTATGTACGAGTCCCTTTTTTCCCATCTCTGCCAATCCATGTGCATTATCTGTTTTGTCTGTGTGTTTGTTTTTGTTTTTGTTTCTGTTTTGGCATGGAGTCTAGCTCTGTCACACAGGCTGGAGTGCAGTGGTACAATCTGGGCTCACTGCAAACTCCACTTCCCTGGTTCAGGTGATTCTCCCACCTTAGCTTCCCGAGTAGCTAGGATTATAGGTGCCCACTACCATGCCTGGCTAATTTTTGTATTTTTAAGTAGAGACAGGGTTTCACCATGTTGGCCAGTCTGGTCTTGGACTCCTGACCTCAAGTGATTTACCCACCTTGGCATCTCAAAGAGCTGGGACTACAGGCGTGAGCCACTGTGCCTGCCCTGCATCATCTCTTTCAAGAGCCCAGTAAAATTCCTCTTCCTTAAGGAGTGTGATGAAAAAAGCATGGTTCCTGGGGTAGGAGAATGTGGCTTCAGTCCTGGCCCGGCCACTCACTGGTTGTGTGAGTGTGGTCAAGTTAACTTTCTGAACCTCAGTTTCCTCATCTATAAAATGTGAATAATACTCAATGTAAAGTGTTTTGAATAGATTAAATGTCATCACACATGTAAAATACCTAGTTCAGATCTGAAAATAGTGACAAATATATATCACTCATATTTGCAAATATATATTCCTCATCTTCACACTATCCCTGCCTTCCACTTTGTAAATGGCAAATATCTGCAATTACCATAGAACTCTTTCTTGCCCACTGTGATGTGGCATCACGTTCCGTGTTAACATAATATTCTAGGCAGCCACTGTCAATCAGGCAGGGTTGGCCTGTGTGATGAAACATACCTGCCATTCTTTTTTGTGTTTGTTTTGAGACAGAGTCTCCCTCTGTTGCCCAGGCTGGAGTATAGTGTCATGATCTTGGCTCACTGCAACCTCTGCCTCCCGGGTTCAAGTGATTCTCTTGCCTCAGTCTCCTGAGTAGCTGGGACTACAGGTGCGTGCCACCATGCCCGGCTAATTTTTTTTTTTTTTTTTTTTTTGTATTTTAAGTAGAGATGGCGTTTCACTGTGTTAGCCAGGAGGGTCTCTATCTTCCTGACCTCGTGATCCGCCGGCCTCAGACTTGCAAAGTGCTGGGATTACAGGCGTAAACCACTCTGCTTGGCTTTATCTGCCATTCTTATAGGAAGCCAGTATTAAATGTTGAACGAATGAAAGGGAGGGCTCAATAAAGAGATGTTTCCCTCCCAGATAACTTCAACTCAACTAGAGGTTATTTATTTACTTCATGTTCTTTTGGCACTAAACTCTTATATGAATATTACTTTGCACTTAAGATTTTCTAGGGCACAGATTCTATAATCAGACAACCCTAAATTGAATCCCAGTTTGTTATCTTACAAGCTATGTAAGCTTGGGCATTTTTTTTTTAACCTCTCTATGCCCTTGTTTTCTTAAAATAAGGACTATAGTAGTGTGCTACAGTCATGTGCCACCACACCCAGCTAATTTTTTATTTTGTTATATAGAAATGGGGTTTCCCTGTGTTGCCCAGGCTGGTCTCAAACTCCTGGTCCCAAGTGATTCTCCTGCCTCAGCCTCCCAAAATGCTGGGATTACAGATGTAAGCCACCATGCCCAGCCCTCTTCCTTTTTTAGATGAAAAAAGCTGAGGCTTGAAGGAGGAGAGAAAGTATGTATAAGGCCCCTTGATAATTAAAAGGTTGCTTGTATTTTGTCTTATCCCACGAGATTGAACTTTTTAACCACAGGAAACTATATATTCTTTTTTTAAAAATATTTGGTCTCTGTTAAAGTATCAAATTCATTTCTCTGTGGCCACTAATTATAATCTATTCATGCTTACGATGTGACAGGCTGTAGGCTAAATACTTTGCATGCATTTTTTCGCTTAATCCTCCTACAAACCCTGCAAAACAAGTATTATTCCTGCTTTACACATGAGGAAACTGAGGCTCACCAAGGTAAAATAATTTACCAAAGTTCACACAGCTCATTGTGTCAGGGCTGGAGTCTGCCCCCTTTGATAGCTTGCCTTTATAGGTACCCTACAAATCTTTACCTAATGAAAGACAGTCCCGGGGAGATCAGTGAAAATAAACTAGAGAGTGGGTTAGTTGCGGGGAAAAAAAAGAGAGTGAGAGAAGTAGATAGGCTGGGCACGGTGGCTCATGTCTGTAATCCCAACACTTTGGGAGGCCGAGGTAGGTGGATAACGAGGTCAGGAGTTCGAGACTAGCCTGGCCAAGATAGTGAAACCCCGTCTCTACTAAAAATACAAAAAATTAGCTGCGCGTAGTGGCGGGTGCCTGTAATCCCAGCTACTCCAGAGGCTGAGGCAGGAGAATCACTTGAACCTGGGAGGCAGAGGTTGCAGTGAGCTGAGATCGTGCCCCTGAACTCTAGTCTGGGTGACAGAGCAAGACTTCGTCTAAAAAAAAAAAAAAAAAAAAGAAATAAACATGGAAGATGTGACTTTAGTTCAGTGGGTGAACTTTTGGTGATAGACTCTCAAAGAAAATTAAAGACAGTGCCAAAATAAGTTTTCAGATTTCAGTGAGTCATTCCTTTAGCTGTGGTCCTTGTCAGCACATAAAAAGGATTCCAGATCTGACTCTATAGCTTACTAACCCAAAGATAGTGTGTGAGCCTATGAGGCCATTATTATTACTATTTCTGAGACAGAGCCTCTCTCTGTCACCCAGGCTGGAGTGCAGTGGCATGATCACAGCTTACTGTAGCCTATACCTCCTGGGCTCAAGTGATATTCCCACCTTAGCTTCCTGCATAACTAGGACTACAGGCACATGCTACTATGCCCAGCTAAATTAGGCTATTCTTATTGATAGAATATAAACCAATTTTTGGCTGGGCATCATGGCTCATGCCTGTAATCCCAGCACTTTGAGAGGCCGAGGTGGGTGGATCACCTGAGGTCAGGAGTTCAATAGCAGCCTGGCTAACATGGTAAAGCCCTGTTTCTACTAAAAATACAAAAATTTGTTGGGCATGGTGGTGGGCACCTATGATGCAGAACTTTGATGCAGAACTGCTTAAACCTGGGATGCAGGGTTTGCAGTGAGCCAAGATCATGCCATTGCACTCCAGCCTGGGCAACAGGAGCAAAACTCAGTCCAAAAAAAAAAAATACAAAGCAATTTTTAAAAAGATAAGGTCAGGAGTGGAACTCTGGACTGAGAGTCCCCAACCCTCTGGGGCCACGGGCTAGTACTGATACTGGTTCATGGCCTGTTAGAAACCAGGCCGCGCAGCAGGAGGTGAGCAGCAAAAACCCTATTGTGAACTGCACATGCAAGGGTTCTACGTTGCATGCTCCTTATGATAACCAAATGCCTGTGGATCTGAGGTGGAACACTTTCATCCCAAAACCACCACCCTCCTTGGTCCTGACCCCCTATTCGTGGAAAAACTGTCTTCCAGGAAACTGGTCCCTGGTTGAAAAAGGTTGGGGACCACTGCTCTGGAACATCACCCCTTAGACTCTTTGTCTTAGAGGAGAAAGGACTGAAGAGAATGTTCAATATCTTATCCCAATTCAGTGGTAGATGATTTCGGAGGAGAGAGAAGTTTTGTCACTAAGGAGACAGCCCATTCATACAGCCTCTGATTTTTCAAGAAACAGATCACTGAAGGTCCAGGTATATCACAATGGATCACAGGAGCAATACAAGGAAGGGCTCTGTTTATAGCCCCTTTATTCGGTTCCTTTTCAGGGATTTGAAGACTCAGATCCTACCTGGATAATCCCAGTCAGAAAAGTTGTGGTTGCCACCACACTCAAGGATTTATTATAGCCCACGAGGTAGGAGTGGGTGGAAACATCATCCTTGATGAAAGATCCCATGACCAGGTGACCACTGTTGAATGGGCTCACTTTCAGAACATTGATCAGCAGAGCACTCACCAGGAAGAAGGAACCTGTGGAAGAAGACGTTAGGCAGAATGTGAAGTTTCTAGTCCGGGTAAGCTGATACTGACAAAAGCAAGGTGTGGTTGAATTCCATATTGTCCTTCCTTTGAATAACTTTTCTCATTTGAAAGTGGCTCTTGAGAAGTAAGAAAGATCAGGAAAGAGAACTGTGGCTCCACATATCGTGACCAAGTCATGGAATTTAGGTGATGGTGGTCTAGGTATTTAGTCTCTTCATATTGTGGGCATGTTAAGTGGAATGAGAAGTTGACTGAAATGGGTGTCAGGCTCAGCTACTGTGTCTGCTCTTAGAGAAGGTTAAAAGTGAGACAGTAGAGAAAATATTAGAAAACAAACCAATCAAGCAGGGCGCGGTGGCTCACGCCTGTAATCCCAGCACTTTGGGAGGCCAAGGCGGGCACAGCACCTGAGGTCAGGAGTTCAAGACCAGCCTGACCAACATGGTGAAACCGTCTCTACTAAAATACAAAATTAGCCAGGTGTCATGGCACATGCCTGTAATCCCAGCTACTTGGGAGGCTGAGGTAGGAGAATCTCTTGAACTCAGGAGGCAGGGGTCGCGGTGAGCAGAGATTGTGCTATTGCCTCTCAATAAATAAATAAATAAATAAACCAATCAATAACAATAGGAGAAAAATAATACTGATGCTGAGTTAAATTAAACCTATTACAAACGTTATTTTGTTTAGTCCGCATATTGACATACCACATAAGAAAGCAAAGGCAAATCTTAACTTAAAATTTACCTAACAGAAATAAATCTCTAACAACCCTTATAAATACTTGGAAATGATTGTGAGATTCCCCAGAAACTTGGAAATGTAGGAATAAAATTGTTCTCTTGTTGTTCAAATGTAAAATCAACACACAATGAATATGAGTAAAGACATGAGCTTTTATTTATTCAGTTTATTTACTATTTGAGATGGAGTTTCACTCTTGTTGCCCAGGCTGGAGTGCAATGACATGATCTCAGCTCACTGCAACCTCTGCCTCCTGGGTTCAAGCAATTCTCCCGCCTCAGCCTCCTGAGTAGCTGGGATTACAGGTGCCCACCACCACGCCTGGCTAATGTTTCATATTTTTAGTAGAGACGAGGTCTCACCATGTTGGCCAGGCTGATCTCGAACTCCTAACCTTAGGTGATCCACCCATCTCGTCCTCCCAAAGTATTGGTCTCAAACTCCTTACCTCAGATGATCCACCTGCCTTGGCTTCCCAAAGTGCTGGGATTTTACAGGCATGTGCCACTGTGCCCAGCCATGAGCTATTCTTTTTTTTTTTTTTTTT
>NW_022437023.1:3415634-3416109 GCF_009761245.1 Sapajus apella
TGCCCAGCCATGAGCTATTCTTTTTTTTTTTTTTTTTTTGAGACGGAGTCTTGCTCTGTCACCCAGGCTGGAGTGCAGTGGCGCGATCTCGGCTCACTGCAACCTCGGCCTCCCAGGTTCAAGAGATTCTCCTGCCTCAGCCCCCCGAATAGCTGGGACTACTGGTGCCCACTACCACGCCTGGCTAAGTTTTGTATTTTTAGTAGAGACGGGGTCTCACCATGTTGGCCAGGCTGATCTCGAACTCCTAACCTTAGGTGATCCACCCACCTCGTCCTCCTAAAGTGCTGAGATTACAAGCGTGAACCACCGTGCCCATTATACTTTTCCTTTTTTTAAGAATAGGTTGTTCCACAAGCACTTTCTCACTTAGAGATAATAATAATAATAAAAGAATAAGTTGGCCAGGCGCAGTGGCTCAGCCTGGGTGACAGAGCAAGATTCCATCTCAAAAAAAAAAAAAAAAAAAAAAAAG
>NW_022437023.1:3416209-3460967 GCF_009761245.1 Sapajus apella
TTTTTTTTTTTTTTTTTTTTTTTTTTTTTTTTTTTTTTTTTGAGACAGAGTCTTACTCTGTCACCAGGCTGGAGTACAGTGTTGCAATCTCGGCTCACTGCAAACTCTGCCTCCCAGGTTCAAGTGATTCTCCTGCCTCAGCTTCCCAAGTAGCTGGGATTACAGGTGTGCACCACCATGCCCATCTAATTTTTTATAATATTTTTAGTAGAGACAGGGTTTCACCATGTTGGCCAGGATGGTTTAGATCTCTTGACCTCGTGATCCACCTGTGTTGGCCTTCCCAAAGTGCCGGGATTACAGGCATGAGCCGCTGCGCCCGGCCAGTTATTTCTAATTATAAATTAGTAGGTGGACTTTTGACTCAGAGAAGGGAAGTACTCATCCTGTGGATGTCAGTGTTTTCATTGCTGTGACAACATTTTCTCACTGTAAATTGATAAGCTGGCACGCTGTATGACAAGTCAGCCCATGGAGTTTGGTTATTATGGGTCAGATGAAAGAAGCATCTACTCTAGGAGTATTGACACAAACATTTTTGGATCTTCTGGGTTGAGGGAAGTCAGATTCCAATGTGTGGTGATTTCTCAGGGAAGGTACCTCTGCCCTTTAATTTCTTTTTCTTTTCTTTCTTTCTTTCTTTTTTTTTTTTTTTTTTTGAGACTGAGTCTTGCTCTATTGCCCAGGCTGGAGTGCAGTGGAGTGATCTTGGCTCACTGCACCCTCTACCTCCTGGGTTCAAGCAATTCTCCTGCCTCAGCCTCCCAAGTAGCTGGGATTACAGGTGTGTGCCACCAAACACAGCTAATTTTTGTATTTTTAGTAGAGATGGGGTTTTGCCATGTTGACCAGACTGGTCTCAAACTCCTGACCTCTTGATCTGCCCACCTCGGCCTCCCAAAGTGCTGGGATTACAGGCGTGAGCCACTGCACCTGGCCCCCTTTAATTTCTTTGGGAAACATTTTGCTGGCCTGTTTTCTGGTGGTGACAATAATAATGATACACTAGAAATATTTATTTCTATAATCTGAACACTGTATGGATAGAATGTCTATCTTCTGCTTCCTTTCTTTCTGTCTTAAAGATAGCATTACGTTGGGTTCCTTAGCAATAAGTATATGATCAGGATAGAAACTTCGTTTACCGCATGTGTATTTCAGTGTTGAACTCACCAATGGACATTTGATGACATGATCCCAAAATTACATAAATTACCGAAGAACAGAAAGCTGCATAAGCGATGTTGAGAGGAGGAATCAGTTGCCTTGCCAGCAAACTAAGTGTCAGGCCTGAAAAGCAAGATAATTTAAGAAAAAGTAGCTTGGCTTTAAAAGTCACCTTAAATAAAAACTGTAAAGAACATTTAAAATAAAAACGATCCATGTGTATAGCTGTCCGAGTGTGGTAATTGCATTTCTAAACATAGAGTCCTTCACTAGTACTTTTTATTGTCTTTGATTCCTAGCTTATCTTCCTATTTTGCCACATGCTTTTACATTTCAATTCAATATCATAGGCTCAAGCATCTTTCACTGCAGGGTCTTCATGTTAAACATGTGAAGCAAATACCAGAGCAATAAGACCGCTAATTCCAAGAGATCAAAAGCAGCACCATCCTTATTCCTAGTCTAGCACAAGAAGGCCCTGGGAATTCTCCAGGGCTGAAGATAAAACTGGAGAGCAAGGCAAGAATCACACTTCACTGACTTGAAGTTGGTTTGTGTTGGTTCTCTTCAATAGCCCAATCACTCCAACCTCTTCCTTCAGCTCCTTCTTTAGTACTTACTTTCTTTTCTAAGAAGCACCATGTGAATTTGGAAATTTTGAAGCGAATGGACTCACAGGCATAGTGTCATCCTTTTGATGTTTCAAGCCCATACTTCCTTCCCTAAGGGTCTGTCCTCAATTTACATCATACCAATATGCTCATCTAAATTCAGTTATGAATTTAGTGAGCCGATTTATTGTCTTAGATAAGCAAGGCTCCTTTTTATAAGACATTTCAAGCATATACAAAAATAGACTATAATGAATTCCATATATATCCATCATCCACTTCAACAATGGTCAACCCATAACCAATCCATGTCTCCACTCCTCTCCCACCCTATATTACTTTGAAGGAAATCCAAGGCATTTGATTATTTAATCTGTGGATATTTTGGTACGTGTCTCTAAATGATAATACTCTTCTAATTTAACTGTGATAGCATCATTATCCACTCAGCGTTCAAATTTCCCTGATTATCTCACAAACGATTGTTGTTGTAGAGGGTCTCTAAGATGATCCACAATGGCCAATTGGTGTTCTTGCCCTTGTACAACTTCCTCCCCCTTAAGTGTGGAACCAACTTACTAACTTGTTTCTTTCTTTTTTTTTTTTCTTCATATGAGCTGTGGCTTTGTTGTATCCTAACTCGTTTCTAAGTAGTAGACTATAACAAAAATGATTGGATGACACTTCTGAGATTTGGTTGCAAAAAAACTTTGGTTTCCATCTTGGTTTTTCTCTCATTCAGGTCACTACCTACCTGAAGTCAGGTCACTAACTTCAAAGGTTTTGTAATCTATATAGTCAAGACAGAGTCCTGGGCTTAGAAGGACTCTGCCCTTGGTTTAATGCTTTGCTGTCGCTGTCTTGAAATTCTGAATAATTTTTGAACTAAGGGCCCTGTGTTTTTATTTTGTATTGGGCCCAACACATATAGTCGGTCCTGCCAGCTGCCAGGTTATGAATACGGAGAAGCCAAAATGAGGAGGAACTCAGGCCTGCCAACAGCTACATGAGTGAGCCTGGAAGCAGATCCTCCAGCCTCAGCAGAGCTCTGAGATAAACTGCCATCTCACAAAAGACCTTGAACCAGAGGTATGGTGAGTTTTGGGGTGGTCTTTAAAAAATTATTTGCTGTTACATGTTGTGCTTTGTTTTACAATCTGTGTGTTTAAATTAGGACCCAAATATTGTCCTCATGTTGGTTAATATGTCTCTTAGGTCCCTTGTAATCTGTAGAATTTTTTCACCACATTTTTTTTTTCTCTAGGCAAGGCTCTACTGATTGCAAGAAAGAGAAAACCTACTCAAATTACCTTAAGCAAAATAGGAAATTTATTTAAAAGGGTACAAAGGGCAGTTAGACCTCATCAAAGACTGGAACCAGAATTCAAAAGCCATCAGAATCCAAGGTTTCTACCTCCCCATTCTCTTTGTCTCCAGGGTTCATGGTATCCTGTCTTTGTTTCCAGTTTGGGGCTATTAGGAACAATATTGCTATGAGTATTTTTGCTTGTTTGTTTGTTTGTTTTGTTTTTTGAGACGGAGTCTTTTTTTTTTTTTTTTTTTTTTTTTTTGGGACGGAGTTTTGCTCTTGTTACCCAGGCTGGAGTGCAATGGCGCAATCTTGGCTCACCGCAACCTACGCCTCCTGGGTTCAGGCAATTCTCCTGCCTCAGCCTCCTGAGTAGCTGGGATTACAGGCACGCGCCACCATGCCCAGCCAATTTTTTGTATTTTTAGTAGAGACGGGGTTTCACCGTGTTGACCAGGATGGTCTCGATCTCTTGACCTCATGATCCACCCGCCTCGGCCTCCCAAAGTGCTGGGATTACAGGCTTGAGCCACCACGCCCGGCGAGACGGAGTCTTGTTCTGTCGCCAGGCTGGAGTGCAATGGCGCAATCTCAGCTCACTGAAACCTCCACCTCCTGGGTTCAAGCGATCCTCCTGCCTCAGTCTCCCAAGTAGCTGAGACTAGAGGCACACACCATCATGCCCAGCTAATATTTTTGTATTTTTAGCAGAGACTGGGTTTTATCATGTTGGCCAGGATGGTCTTGATCTCTTGACCTCGAGATCCTCCTGCCTCGGCCTCCCAAAAGTGCTGGGATTACAGGCGTGACCACCTCACCCAGCCACTATGAATATTCTTGTACATGTCTCCTGGTACACAGATTTACAAGTTTCTCAAGAATACATAGACTGAATTACAACTTCTAGGGCATTTACTGAATAATGCCAAACTTTTTCAAACGATTGTGGAATTTATACTCCTACCAACAATGTATGACAGTTCCCATTATCCACATCTATGCTAGCACATGATACTGCCAGATTTTTAATATTAGTGTGTATGGTGGTAACTCATTTCAATTTCATTTTCCACTTTATTTATTACTAATAATATTGAGCACCATTGTCTAGTTATTTTTTTATGGTTTTATAGGAGTATGTATATTATAAATAAATCCTTTTTTGTGTATTATGTTGCAAGTATCTCCCATTCTGTGATTTGCTTTTCAATCTTTTTGTTTTATTTTATTTTATTTTTTTTTTTTGAGATAGCATCTTGCTCTGCCTCCCAGGCTGGAGTATAGTGGTGTGATCTTGGCTCTTTGCAACCTCCACCTGCTGGTTCAAGTGATTCTCCTGCCTCAGGCTCCCGAGTAGCTGGGACTATAGGTCCACACCAACATGACTGGCTAATTTTTGTATTTTTAGTAGAGACAGGGTTTCACCATGTTGGCCAGGCTGGTCTCAAACTTCTGACCTCAAGTAATCCGCACCCACCTCAGCCTCCCAAAGTGCTGGGATTACAGTCATGAACCACCACACCCAGCCGCTTTTCAAACTTTATAGTGGCTTTGAATAGATAGAAGTTCTTAAATTGTACTTAATTCAAATTTATCAGTCTTTTCCCTTGGACTTTTCCTTTTGCTTTTTGTGTCTTGTTTAAGAACTCTTTTTCTACCTGAAGATCATAAAGATATTCAATTATGTTATTCCAAAATGTCTTTTTAGCTTTTAACTTTTACATTTAGGTCTTCAATCAACCAGGAGTAGATTTTTGTGTATGGTGTGAGGTAGAGGTCTGAAATGTTTTTTACATGTAAAGACCCTATTGTTTTACATCATTTGTCATTAAAAGCCTGTGTCTTGGCCGGGGGGAGGGGCAGTGGCTCACATCTGTAATCCTGGCACTTCAGGAGGCCAAGGCGGGTAGATCATGAGGTCAGATGTTTGAGACCAGCCTGGCCAACATAGAGAAACCCTGTCTCTACTAAAAATACAAAAATTAGCCGGGCGTGGTGGCACGCATCTGTGGTCCCAGCTACTCAGGTGGCTGAGGCAGAAGAATCGGTTGAACCCAGGGGGCGGAAGTTGCAGTGAGCCGGGATTGTGCCACTGCACTCCAGCCTGGAGACAGAGCAAGACTTCATCTAAAAAAAAAAGAAAAAAAGAAAAAAAAGAAAAGAAGCCTGTCTCTGTAGTGACATATCTGATACACATCATGTGATTCATATATGTGTCTCTTTTTTTTCTGTTTCATTGGCCTAATTGTCTGTCTCTGCAATATTGTACTGTCTTAATTGCTCTAATTAGTTGAGTAATAGTTTTGGTAATTAATTTAGTAATCTCCATTTTTATTGTGAAATATAACATACTCGTAGAAGATGCATTAAAATAGATTAATAGATGTCAAGCTTACTTAATGTTTATAAAACAAACACCCACATAACTACCACCCAGGTCTTTGATTATAACTCCACCTCTCCCCACAGAAGGATTCATTATTTTGCCATTTATGGTAATAATTTCTTTGCTTTTCTTTACCAGTAGTATACATATTCCTATACAATACAGTTTAATTTGTCCCCATTTTGAACTTTATATTAATAGTTACACTGTACACAATTTTATTTCTGTTTATTTTTATTTTATTTATTTTTTTTTTTGAGACAGAGTCTTGCTCCATTGCCCAGGCTGGAGTGCAGTGGTATAACCACAGCGATTCTCCTGCCTCAGCCTCCTGAGTAGCTGGGATTACAGGCACGCACCACCACACCCGGCTAAGTTTTGTATTTTTAGTAGAGACAGGGTTTCTCCATGTTGGTCAGGCTGGTCTCGAACTCCTGATCTCATGATCCAACTGCCTCAGCCCCCCAAAGTGTTGGGATTACGGGCATAAGCCACCGCGCCCGGCCCCAACATCTTAAAATTTTAAAAAATTTTAAACTAATTTTAGAATTACAGAAAAGTTAGAAAAATAATGCAGTTTCTGTATATCCCTTCCACAGCTTCTCCTAATGCTAACATTTTATATAATCATCGTATATTGATCAGAACCGGAAAATTAACATTCGAAATTAAAAACTTTATTTGAATCTCATTGGGTTTTTCACTAATGTCTTTTGTTTTGTTCTCAGATTCTATCCAGAGTCTCACATTTTATTTAGTTGTTATTTCTCTTTATTCCTGCAATCTACAACAGTTCCTCAATTTTTACCTACCTTTCATGACTTTCACACTTCAGAAGAGTATTAATAGATCAGTTATTTTGTCAAATGTTCCTCAAATTTGGTTTGTCTTATATTTCCTCATGATTATACTAAGGTTATACACTTTTGGCAAGAATACTATAGAAATGATGTTGTATCTTTCTTGATGCATCGTATCACAGGATTCATGATATCCATATATTTTACTACTGGTGATGCGCACATTGATCACTCAGTTAAGCTGTTTTCTCCTACGTTTTCTATTGTAAAGTAATGGGGTAGTTAATAAATATCTCGCGGCAGATACTTTGAAAATATGCAAATCCTGTTTCATAGTTTGCAAACTTTCGCCCATTAGCTTTAGCATCCACTGCGTAGATCTTATGTACAATTAGTACCATAGTGTTTTCCTAAAGGTGATTTTGGATTTTCTTCTTTAATTCTACATTTGTAAATTGGAATTCTGCTGTAAAGAAGATCCAACATCTTTTTTTTCTGAGACAGGGTCTCGCGCTGTCGTCCAGGCTGAGTGCAGTGGCGTGATCTCGGCTCACTGCAATCTCTGCCTCTGGAGTTCAAGTGATTCTCCTGCCTCAGCCTCCTGAGTAGCTGGGACTACAGGCATGCGCCACTACGCCCAGCTAATTTGTGTATTTTTAGTAGATATGAGGTTTCACCATGTTGGCCAGGATGATCTCAATCTCTTGACCTTGTGATCACCCACCTCAGCCTCCCAAAGTGCTGAAATTACAAGCATGAGCCACCATGCCCAGCCATGATCCAGCACTTTTTAATAAGGTTTTCATTGTATTTTTGTGCCATTTGAATACAATTATTGTCATTAGTATTCAAATGTAAGTACAACTTTTGAATTATTCACACTATAAATTATTTTATTATTCACATCAATTAAACTAATATATAATTCCTTAATCAAGTATTAAGAGCTGGTTGGATTCATTCATGCATATAGCTATGTAATCTCTTTTTTTTTTTTTTTTGAGATGGAGTCTTGCTCTGTCACCTAGGCTGGAATGCAGTGGTGTGATCTCAGTTCACTGCAGCTAAGTGATTCTCCTGCCTCACCCTCCAAAGTAGCTAGGATTACAGGTTCGTACCACTACGCCTGGCTGATTTTTATATTTTTAGTAGAGACCAGGTTTCTTCATATTGGCAAGGCTGGTGTCAAACTCCTGACCTCAAGCGATTCACCTTCCTCAGCCTCCCAAAGTGCTGGGAATACAGGTGTGAGCTACCACACCTGGCTATGTAATCATTTTTATTCAACAAATATATTTTGAGTATCTACTATGTGCTAGGTAGTGGTAGATGCTAGACGTAGTTGTATACTCTAATGCTATTCTTATTTTGATACAGATGGCTTGTTAATTTAGCAGTGTGTATCCTCCAACATGGGTCTTTATTTAAATATAAGTAGAAACTGATAGAGGGCTCATAGTTAAAGCATCAATTCCCACAGTTCAGCTGTCTCATTGCAGCACCATAGGAATATGCTAGAAATTTTATTCATAGAAATAAAGTGACTATATTAATACAAATGGACCATTTTGGTTGTAGCTGCCACATGAAAATTTCTTTTTATAGGAATGCAGCTAGCACATATAGTAACTTAGTGTGAATACTCTCTTATTCTGAGAATGTAAGGCTGGTTCAATATTCAAAAAAATCAATTAATGTAACCTGCCATATTAACCATCTAAAGAGAAAAACTGCATGGTCATATCAATAGATGCAGAAAAATGATTTGACAAAATACAACATTCAATTATGATAAATTTCTAAGCAAACTAGAGTAGATGAAAACTTCCCTAATAAAATGCATCAACAAAAATTGTACAGCTAACATAGTGGTGCAAGACTAAATGCTTTCCCTCTAAATTCGGGAACAAGGCAAGAATGTTTATTCTCACCACACTTATTCAACGTATTATTGGAAGTCTTAGCTGGTGCAAGAACCAATAAAAAGTTATAAAGACCATTCACATGAAAAAGAAATAAATACAACTGTCCCTATTAGCAGATGACATGATTGTCTAGGTAGTTAATTCCAGGAAATATACAAAAAATTCTTAGAACTAATAAATGAGTTTCAGCATACAAGAAAACCACACAAATCTCAATTATATTTTATATGCAAACAATGAATAACTGGGGACTGAACCATCATTGAAACCCCCAAAATGAAATACTTTTGCATAAATCTAACAAAATTTGTAGGATCTGTATGCTGAAAACTACAAAAGGCTGATGAAAGAAATCAAGGGACCTAAATAAATGGAGAGACGCCATAATCGTGGATTGGAAGCACCATCGTAAAGATGCCAATTCTCCCTGAAATGATCTATAGATTTAATGGAATAGCCATCAAAATCTCAACAAAACCTTTTTTTGGCAAATTTAAATAAGCTGATTATAAAATGAATATGGAAGAATTGCTACAACAGTTTTGGGGAAAAAAAAAAAGCTGGAGGAAGCACATCATTCAACCTTAAAACTCACTGTCAAGACATGGTATTGGTACAGGGGTAGACATATAGATCAGTATGACGTAATGAAGAGAATTTAGAAGGAGACTCACACAAAAGATGCCTGTTTGATCTCTGACAAAGGAGCAAAAAGAGTTCACTGGAAGATATTCTTTAAAATGGTGTTGAGGCCAGGCATGGTGGCTCATGCCTGTAATCCCAGCACGTTAGGAGGCCAAGGCAGGAGGATACTTGAGGCCAGGAGTTCCAGACTGCAGTGAGCTATGTCCACACCACTGCACTCCAGCCTGCGTGACAGAGCAAGATCCTGTCTCTAAAAACAAAACAAAAGCTCAAAAATTAACAACAAGAAAAAAATAAAACCTCAATGGAAAAATAGGCAAAATACTTGAACAGACCCTTCAAAGAAGATATGAAGATAGCAAGTTAGGCACATGAAAAGATGATCAACCTCATTACCCATTAGGGAAATGGAATTACAGCAATGATGAGATACCACTACGTACTTCTTAGAAGGGCTAAAATAAAAGATACTAAAAATGAGACTCTGAAAATCAAAACATTTTGCTCTGAAACACTCTGTTAAGAGTATGAAAAGGTAGGCTCCAGACTAAGAGAAAATGTTTGCAAAACACAAAAAAACAAAAGGACTAGTATCCAGAATATACAAAGAATTCTCAGAACTCAATAGTAAAAACAGAATTTAACTAGAACATGGGCAAAAGAAGTGAAGAACCATTTTATGAAAATATACAGATGGAAATTAGCATATGAAAAGCTGCTAAGTATCACTAGCCATTAAGAGAATGCAAACTAAAACCACAGTGAGATATCACTGCATAACTATCAGAATAGCTAAAATAAAAAACAGTGACAACAGCAAATGTTGGTGAGGATACACAGCAACTGGATCACTCATAGATTGCTAATGGGAATGTGATGTGATAAGCCACTCTGGAAAACAGGTTAGTGGGGAAAGGCAACAGGCAACTCCTATACACTCCAGCAACTACATTCCTAAGCATTTATCCCAGACAAATGAAGACTTAACATTCATTTTAAAAACCTGCATGAGGTCGGGCGCTGTGGCTTACGCCTGTAATCCCAGCACTTGGGAGGTTGAGGCAGGTGGATCACTTGAGGTCAGGAGTTCATGACCAGCCTGGCCAACATGGTGAAAACCTGTCTCTACTAAGATACAAAAATTAGCTGAGCATGTTGGTGTGTGCCTGTAATCCCAGCTACTTAGGAGGCTGTGGCAGGAGAATCGCTTGAACCCAGGAGGCGGAGGTTGCAGTGAGCCAAAATTGTGCCACTGTACTCCAGCCTGGGTGACAGAGTGAGACTCCCTCTCAAAAAACAAAACAAAACAAACAACAACAAAAAAAAACCACCTGCACATGAATGTTCATATCATGTATATGTGTAATACCAAAACCTGGAAGCAACCCAGATATCCTTCAGTGGGTAAATGTTTAAATGAACTGTGATACAAATATCATGATATTTGTATTAAATATCATGACTATTACTCAAAAATAAAAAGTTACAAACAATTTTTTTTTTTTTTAGACAGAATCTCACTCTGCCACCCAGGCTGGAGTGCAGTGGTATGATCTTGGCTCACTGCAACCTCCACCTCCTGGGCTCAAGTGATTCTCCTGCCTCAGCCTCCAGAATAGCTGGAATTTCAGTCACCTGCCACCACACCTGGCTAATTTTTGTATTTTTAACAGAGACAGAGTTTCGCCATGTTGGCCAGGTTGGTCTTGAATTCCTGACTTGAGGTCATCTGCCTGCCTCAGCCTCCCAAAGTGCTGGGATTACAGGCATGAGCCACCGTGCCCGGCATGAACAACTGATATATACAACAATCTGGTTGAATCCCCACAGAATTATGATGAGTGAAAAAAAACCTATAACAAAGGGTTAAATGCTATATGATTCCCTTTAGATATCTTCCTTGAAATGTTAAAATTATGTGAAATTAAGTGAAGAACATATTATTGATTGGTAGGGAGTAAGAGGAGACAAGGACAGGAGGCAGGTACTGGTGGCTATAAAAAGACAACTTGGCTGGGCGCGGTGGCTCACGCCTGTAATCCCAGCACTTTGGGAGACCGAGGCGGGTAGATCACTTGAGGTCAGGAGTTCGAAACCAGCCTGTCCAACATGGTGAAACCCCGTCTCTTAAAAAAAAAAAAAAAAAAAGACAACTTGAGGGATCTTTGTGGCGGTGGAAGTGTTCTCTATGTTATTTGAAACAATGTTGATATCCTGGTTGTGAGACTGAATTATAGTTTTGCAAGATATTACCATTGGGGAAACTGGGTAAAGGATACATGGGTTCTATCTGTTGTTTCTTACAAATGCATATGAATCTATAATTATCTCAAAATGTTTAATTTAAAAAATATTGACAATATCAGGTGCTGATGAGGATGTGGAGGAAATGAAATCCTTACACTTTGCTGGTGAGAGTGTAAAATGGTAGCAAAAGCCACTCTGGAAAACAATTTGGTGGTTTCTTATAAAGTTAAACATACACTTACCATATGACCAGCAATCCAGCTCCACCTTAGTAAAATGAAACCTATGTTCGCACAAAACTTGTATATGAATGTTCATAGCAACTTCATTTGTGACAGACCAAAACTGGAAACAAAATCTCTATCAACAAGTGAATGGATAAACAAGCTGTGATAAATCCCTATTGTAGAATATTACTCAGCAATAAAAGTGAACTATTGATACATACAATTTGTGTGAATCTCAAAGGCATAATGCATAATGAAAGAAGCCAGCCTTTGAAATTTACATACTGTATGATTCCATTTATATGATGTGCTCAAAAAGACAGAATTGTGGTGCTGAAGAACAGATCAGTGGTTGCTAGGGGTTATAGATCGGGGAGGAGGATGTGACAAAAGGTATGGTATAAGAGAGTTCTGGAGGTGATGAAACTGCTCTGCATCCAGATTGTGGTGGTGGTTACACAAGTCTATATATGTGTTCATTTTTTTTTTTTTTTTTGAGACAGACGCTCACTCTGTCACCCAGGTTGGAGTGCAGTGGTGTGATCTTGGCTCGCTGCAACCTCCATCTCCCAGGTTCAAGTGATTCTTCTGCCTCCACCTCCCAAGTAGCTGGGATTACAAGCACACACCACCATGCCCAGCTAATTTTTGTATTTTTAGTAGAGATGGGGTTTTGCTATGTTGCCCAGGCTGGTCTTAAACTCCTGACCTCAAGCAATCTACCTGCCCAGGCCTCCCAAAGTGCTGGGATTACAAGTGTGAGCCCCTGGTCCCAGCCATATGTGTTAAAATTAATCTGACTATACACCAAAAGGGAAAAAAGCAATTTTACTATTTGAAATTTATAAACAAGTAAATAAAGATTTCAAAGGTTATCTGTCTTCCCCAATTAACAGTGCTCTGCTAGAGTTAGATTTCAGCCACAACTTGTCCATCTTGTTGACCTCTTTTGTGATATCTATAACCTGCCCAAACAGAAGCTTCACCTCTGCCTGTTGGGCCTCAGAAAAATAGAGAAATGGAGGTGTTTAAAGACTATGTGGGGAACTATAAACTACTGTGAGTAAAGGATTTATAAAATCCATTCTATTTTTTGAGGATGAATTTGACCTTGGGTTAACTTTCTAGCTCTGTTTCCCTGGAAACCTTATAAGGGTAGCATGTCAGCTGTGTTACCGGGCAGAATTACTTATGGTAAAAATGAGCCCAAATAGTATACTCCATCTGGACCAAGAGGACTGTGAATGAAAGATAAGTATCCAGTTGAAAGCCCTACCTTTGGGATTCTCTGAGAATAGGACTCTTCTAACTGGACATGTCCCTTGTGGGACTCCGGAAGCAATATTTATAGAACTGTTACAAGAGTTGTTGATTCCTATTTGGGAAATTAGGTTTGTAAAGCCCAGATAAGCTCCCACTCCTATCTGTGTGATCTTGTTGTCTTACATCTGAACTGCTACTTGGAAGACCAAAGAGTGGGCACTGGATTGCTTGTCACTTGCTGGAGAGATACTGGCATCCTATGTTTCCTATTATTCACTTTTTTTTTTTTTTTTTTTAGTCAGTGTCTTGCTTTGTTGCCCAAGCTGGAGTACAGTGGTGTGATCACTGCCCACTACAGCCTTAACTTCCTGGGCTCAGGTGATCCTCCCACCCTCAGCCTCCAGCGTAACTAGGACTACAGGCACGTGCAACCATGCCCCACTAATTTTTGTACTTTTTGTAGAGACAGGGTTTCACCATGTTAACCAGGCTGGTCTGGAACTCCTGAGCTCAAGCAATCTGCCTGCCTTGGCCTCCCAAAGTGCTAGGATTACAGGCATGAGCCACTGTGCCTGGCCCATCCTTCACCTTTCTAGGTAAAACCAATGCCAAGTGAGATGTATTATAGTTATAAGTATGAAATAGCTAGTTAAGGGAAAAAAATAACCAAGAGTGGGTGTTGCAAGTACTCTGGAAAGCATTCAGGGGTTTAATCTAAACCAAGTCTTTTGGAACCACTCTGGAGAGGTTAGAAATTTGGCAGATAAGGGAACAAATGGTAATGCTGTGAATAAAATTCAATTTTTTTTCTATTCATCTAGCACAAGTAATTTTTTACCCTGGGCACGTGGATAAGGTCTGATTTATTGTCTTTGGATGAACAGGCTTTAGATCTTCCTTACCTTGGGGAACTTGCACAAGGCCAACACTTATACCAGCAAGTAAGTCTCCAAGAAGCCAATCCTTGAATCTATACATACACATCCATTCTAGGAAGGGAAAGATTGTAAGCATGCATCGTAGAAACCTGTGCCATGAACAGCTGTGAGAGAGAAGAGACTTGGTTAGTTTCTCCAAAGAAAATGCCTGAATAGCCAAGAAAAGGCATTTGGCCCACATAGCCAAAAAATAGCAGAATCTTATCAGCACTACTGACAGTTTGACATATTGGATAATTCTTTGTTGGTGGGCTGTCCTGTGCATTACAGGATGTTTAGCAGCATCCCTTGTCTCTAACCATTCAAAGTCTGTAGAACTCCCTCCTTCAGCTGTAACAGCTAAAAATGTCTCCAGACATCAAGATATTCCCTGTGGGACTAAATCACCTTAGCTTCAGAACCAAGTGCTATGTATATGTCAAGAACCAAGCCATATACATCCAGCATATAATCAGTTCTGTGTTTTTATAGGATATTTGGGAAGAATTAAATCTACCAAATTTTCAATAGAAAAGTGGACTGCTGTTGTTTTCTCTTGACAAGGACAGTGTTTTGAGATGGGACATTGATAGTTGGAAGGGCAGTTAACACATTCATGTCATTCCCAGTTAGGAGAGTCCCCAAGTACAAGGCAGGTGCACAGAGTGTTTTTTCTAATTATGACCCTCTGTGGAGGAGAGTAGAGCATGGCACTAATTTATTTATTTATTTATTTATTTTTTTGAGACCAAGTCTTGCTCTGTCACACAAGCTGGAGTGCAGTGGCGTGATCTCAGCTTGCTGCAACCTCTGCCTCCTGAGTTCAAGCTATTCTCCTGCCTCGGCCTCCCAAGTAGCTGGGATTACAGGCATGCGCCACCACGCCTGGCTGATTTTTGTATTTTCAGTAGAGACGGGGTTTTACCACGTTAACCAGGCTGGTCTCGAACTTCTGGTCTCAGGTGATCTGCCCACCTCAGCCTCCCAAAGTGCTGGAATTACAGGCATGAGCCACCACACCCAGCCTGGACAATTTTTACCAAACATTTACTCTGTCTTACGTTACCCTGTGACATGTAGACATTAGCAGAAAATAGAGAATATGATGTCCTGTGCTTAAGGACTTAGTTATGTAAAGAAGCAATTTTATAAAATAAGGCTTTATTATCCTTTAGCCCAGTAGATCTCTCTTAGGTGCAGTTTTGTTCCCCTGTGTACATTTGGCAATGTCCAGAGACATTTTTTTTTTTTTTTGACATGGAGTCTTGCTTTGTCACCCAGGCTGGAGTGCAGTGAGTGGCATGAACTTGGCTCACTGTAGCCTCTGACTCCCAGGTTCAAGTGATTCTCTTGCTTCAGTCTCTCAAGTAGCTAGGATTACAGCATGCACCATCATGCCCAGCTAATTTTTGTATTTTTAGTAGAGAATGGGTTTCACCATGTTGGCCAGGCTGGTCTTGAACTCCTGACCTCAGGTGATCTGCTCGCCTCAGCCTCCCAAAGTGCTAGGATTACAGGCATGAGCCACCGTGCCCAATCAAGAGACATTTTTTATTCTTGCAATTGACATGTGGGTAGAGGCTAAACATTATAGAATGCATAGGACATTTCTCCACAAGAAAGAATTTTCTGGTCCAAAATGTCAATGATGCTGAGATTGAGAAAACCTGTTTTACTCTCACAACTATGAGCATTACTATTGCTAAGGTAACTAATACCAAATAAACATGACTTTACCAAGGTCACAGGAATAAGTGTGAGCAGACATGGAGCTAGAAACCAAGTCTTTGATTTCTAGTTCAGTGTTCTAGCCACTCTCCTACCTCCAAAGTTTCTATTGGCAGCTGTGAAATGCTGCTCTGCAGCCATGAGCAAGACCATTGGTTTGGAAGAAACATCACATTGCTGTTCTTAGGAGAGTCCTTGGATGTGAGGCAGGTGTACAAAGTGTGCTCTTTCTAATTATGAGCCTCTGTGGAGGAGAGTAGAGCATGGTACTGGAACGGTTTGTTCCTTTACCTGGTTCAATCTCCCTTCTTCTCTGTGTGTCAGTCATTTAGGGTAAGACCAGCCATCCAAGGCAGAGTCATTAAAGCTCTTCCCCAAGGTGAAAAATACAATAGACATGGAGAGATGAGGCTTTAAGAGTGACAGGAACTGGCCAGGCGTGGTGGCTCACGCCTGTAATCCAAGCACTTTGGAGGCCAAGGCGGGGTGATCACCTGAGGTCGGGAGTTCAAGACCAGCCTGACCAACATGGTGAAACCCTGTCTTTAAAAAAAAAAAAAAAAAAAAAAAGAGTGACAGGAATTAAGGAGGGAATTGGAGGAACAGAAGTTGAAACTGATGAGGGAACAGTATTAGCATTTGAATCTGGATTTAGACATGAATCTGGATTTTAGTTAAGACATCTTAAAAGTGAGAAATGGAAGAATCGAAATGAAAGCACAGGGGAGATTTTGATAAGAGTGGTGATTTGCAGTTGCAAAAGAGGAAGAAAATGGGGAAAGAGATAAGTTTTCTGCAGAAAGGAGGAGATGAGGTTAAAAGATTATTTTATTTACATAAAAAAACCTCACTTATCTAGTGCTATTTCCTAGGTGCTTTACAAATGCTTTTTCAATCCTCACAGCTTTATGAGGCAGGTGCTATTATCATGTTGGTCTTACAGATGAGGAAACTGAGGCACAGCAGGGTTGGGTTGAATAGCTTACCTAAGGTCACATAGCTAAGAAGCAGAACTAGGATTCAAAACCAGGCAGCCTGGCTTGAGAATTGTGCTCTTGACCCCTGTGCTGTGCTACATTTCTGGTTAAAATTCACAAGTGGAGAGAACTGTATGTTTTAGAAGTATGGGGTAACGGTTGCTGTAAAGCTCATGGGAGGCAGAATGGGTCAGATTTAAGTGTCTGGATGACAAGGCTAAGTAAGTAAGGAAGGTAGAAAGAAGGTAGGGTGAAATTTCATTGGGAATACTTATTTATAATGAGGGTAAATTTAGGAAAAAAGACTATTGGCCGGGCTCGGTGGCTCACACCTGTAATCCCAGCACTTCGGGAGGCCGAGGCGGGCCGATCACGAGGTCAGGAGTTCAAGACCAGCCTGACCAGCATGGTGAAACCCTGTCTCTACTAAAAATACAAAAAATTAGCCAGGTGTGGTGGTGCACACCTGTAATCCCAGCTACTTGGGAGGCTGAGGCAGGAGAATCGCTTGAACCTGGGAGGTAAAGGTTGCAGTGAGCTGAGATCGTGCCATTGCACTCCAGCTGGGGTGACAGAGCAGATTCTGTCTCAAAAGAAAAAAAAAAGACTGTTACTGTAGAGACAAAGCCAATGTTGTCCCCAAATACCCTCTTTGGCACATGTATCAGACCCATCCTGGAGCAGAGGAAGTGAGAGGACTAGGGAGGGATATCCAAGACCACGACTTGCAAAAGTCAGGATATGGGCAAAGAAGAATGCCTCAAGGAGGGGACAGTCTGGAGCAGGGCTGTGTAGGGACCTTCCATACTTGTCACCAACATGTCAACATACCAACATGTGCCAATTGTGGGTGATAAACCTGTAGATAAGAGTGACTCATAAATTCAGAGTATGAGTGAGGACAGCTTGAATGATTATGATTACTATAATGATGTAGGTCATGATGGACTGTTAGCCTGAAGTTTGTGGACCCCCAAGTGGTCTTTAGATAGTATTTGGGGATATGTGTAAAATTATGTAGGATAACATATCTTTATTTCACTAACCTCTTTAGCATTTCCTTCAATTATGAATGTTGGCAACAAATCACAGTAGTATCAGCAGAATTTGACTTTTTCACCAGTAGAAATCACAAACATTTCTATATTACATTACAATTGCTACAGAGATCTTGAAATATTAGTTACATTCATCACTACTTTGAAATTATGGTAGTTATTAGACCCACATTACTAAAAAACAGAATTTTGGTATTTTTGATATTTAGATAACTATTTCAATGTAATTGGTTTTCCTTATAATCCTGCTTATTTTATGCATTAAAAAATTATTTGGCCAAGATCATTGATTAGATGAAGACAATCTCTTCAACAAATTATGCTGGGAAAACAAATACCTACATGTAAAAGAATAAAGCTGTACCTTTACCTTATGCTATATACAAACATTAATTCAAAAAGGATCAAACACCTATATTTAAAAGTTAAACTGTAAAATTCTTTTTTTTTTTTTTTAAAGATGGGGTTTCACCATGAAGGCCAGGCTGGTCTTGAACTCCTGACCTCAGGTGATCCACCCACCTTGGCTTCCCAAAGTGCTAGGATTACAGGTGTGAGCCACACGCCAGGCCTGTAAAATTCATAGAAGAAACCGTAGATGAAAATATGCATGATCTCAGCTGGGAGTGGTGGTTCATGCCTGTAATCCCAGCACTTTGGGAGGTCAAGTGGGGTATATCACTTGAGGTCGGTAGTTTGAAACCAGCCTGGCCAACAGGGTGAAACTCCGTCTCTATTAAAAATACAAAAATTAACTGGGCATGGTGGTACATACTTGTAGTCCCAGCTACTCAGGAGATGAAGAAGGAGAATCGTTTGAACTCGGAAGGCAGAGGTTGCAGTGAGCAGAGATTGCACCACTACACTGCAACCTGGGTGACTCTGCCTCAAAAAAAAAAAAAAAAAAAAGAAAATATGCATGATCTTGAATTTGACAACAGTTTCTTAAATATGGCACCAAAAGTCCAGGCAACAAAAGAAAATACAGATGAATTGGATTTCATCAAAATTGAAAACTTTTCTACATCAGCCAGGCACGGTGGCTTACATCTGTAATCCCACCACTTTGGGAGGCCTAGACGGGTGAATCACCTGAGGACAGGAGTTTGAGAACAGCCTGGTCAACATGGCAAAAACCCATCTCTAATAAAAATGCAAAAGTTAGCCAGGTGTGGTGCTACATGCCTGTAGTCCCTGCTACTCGGAAGGCTGAGGCAGGAGAATTGTTTGAACCCGGGAGGCAGAGGTTGCAGTGAGCAGAGATCGTGCCATTGCACTCTAACCTGGGCAACAAGAATGAAACTTCATTGCAAAAAAAAACCAAACCAAACAAAACAAAAAAAACAAAAAAACTTTTCTACATCAAAGGACGCTATCAACAGAGTGAAAAGATGACCTACAGAATGGGAGAAAGTATTTACAAAGTTATTAGATTTACAAACATATATCTGATAAAAGTTTAATATCCAGAATATATGAAGAATTCCTATAACTCAACAACAAAAAGACAAACAACCTAATTTTACAAAGGACAAAGGAAGTGAATAGACATTTCTCCAAAGAAGATATACAGTTAACCGATAAACACACCAAAAGATGCTCATTGTCTTTAGTCATCAGGAAAATGCAAGATAAAAGCGAAAACAAAAAACCTCAATGAGATACCATTTCATACCTAATATGTTGGCTATAATTTAAAAAATGGAAAATAGCAAATGTTGGAGAGGACATGGAGAAATTGTATATTGTCAATGAAAATGTAAAGTGGTGCAGCTACTGTGGAAAACAGTTTGGCAGCTCTTTAAAAAGTTAAATTTACTACAGATGTATGATGTGATTCAACAATTCTAGTCCTAGTTATGTCCCTAAACAGATTCAAACAGATCTCCTGTGCCAATGTTCATCCAGCATTATTTACAGTAGCCTAAAGGTAGAAACAACTCAAATGTCTGTTAACGAAATGAACAAAATGTGGCATATAAATACAACGGAGTATTATTCAGCCATAAAATGAAATGAAGTTTTAATACATGCTACAATATGAATGAAACTTGAAAACATTATGCTAAGTGAAATCAGTCAGACACAAAAAGACAAACATATAGTACGATTCCACTTAAATGAAATAGCTAGAATAGGCAAATTCACAGAGACAGAAAGCAGAAGAGAGGTTAGTCAGGCTGAGGGTAGGGGAAATGGGGAATTATTGCTTAACAAAATTTCTGTTTGAGGTGATGAAAAAGTTTTGGAAATAGCGGTGAGTGTTGCACAACACTGCGAATGTCAATCATGCCACTGAATTGTACATTTTAAAATGGTCAAAATAGCCAATTTTACGTTATACATATTTCACCACAATAAAAAGCATTAAAAAATTATTCTGAAAGAGGTTGATTAACTTTATCAGAGTGCTAGAAGGTTCAGGTTAAGAGCCCCCGAACTGTAGGACCTAGCTAGTCACAGGGCGTATCAGAGGTGGTGGTGGTAGATTCTGCCTTGATGATCATGAGTACCACCATGAGGGCACTACTGGATATGAGACTAGAAGAATCTCCTTCCCCTACCATTAATCAGTTCATCATGGCTATCTTATTATTATTATTATTATTGTTTTTATTATTTGAGATGGAGTTTTGCTCTTGTTGGCCAGGCTGGAGTACAGTGGTACAATCTCGGCTCACTGCAACCTCCACCTCCTGGGTTCAAGCAATTCTCCTGCCTCAGCCTCCCAAGTAGCTGGGATTACAGGCATGTGCCACCATGCCAGGCTAATTTTGTATTTTTAGTAGAGACAGGGTTTCTCCAAGTTGGTCAGGCTGGTCTTGAGCTCTCAAGCTCAGGTGATTCGTCCGCCTCAGCCTCTCAAAGTGCTGGGATTACAGGCATGAGCCACTGCGCTCAGCCATTATTATTAATGTTTTTTGAGATGGAATCTTGCTCTGTTGCCCAGGCTGGAGTGCAGTGGCGCAATCTCAGCTCACTGTAACCTCCGCCTCCCAGGTTCAAGCAATTCTCATGCCTTAGCCTCTCAAGCAGCTGGAATTACAGGCACGCGCCATCACGCCCGGCTAATTTTTGTATTTTTAGTAGAGACAGAGTTTTACCATGTTGCCCAGGTTGGTCTCAAACTCCTGGCCTCAAGTGATCCTCCCACCTTAGCCTCCCGAAGTGCTGAGATTACAGGCATGAGCCACCGCTCCCAGCTGGCTATCTTACTTTTTGTCAGGAGTCTGGTAGTGGTGGTCGATTGAACAATGGAATTACAAAATATTCTCCTTAGATACTGTAGGGACACCCACGGTCTTTATGCCCAAGAAGTTTACGGTCAAAAAGGTGCTACAAGACAAACCACAAAAATGACTGAAGAAAAATTACACAATAAACTGCAGGATTCTGATTACAAGAACTCAGACAAGAAAGACAGAAGTGGACACCAAAGGAGTCAGGTTAGGTTTCAGTCTTGCCCGGCTCAGTGGCAGCTGAATGATTGGACACACGCACCGGCACTGGACATGGTGTCTGACGGTGGTGATGTTGATGTCCATGTTCCCAGAAGAGGAGGCCTTCCTTTTGTGCTCCTGTTGAAAGGTCTCCTCGTTGTACACTTCACGCTTGACATCATATGTGAATGGGTTTTGCCTGGACTTAGAGCTGAAGCCAGAGATGGTGCTCCTCTCTAGATGTGCCATTCCTGGATGAGTGGAAAGAGATCAAATAAAAAAGCATTTTAAGTAATCCAGATCCTCAGCACATTTTTGAGGAAATAAAATTCCTATGTAAAAATGCTTTACACTTGCCTAGCATGTTTCAGTTGTACCAAACTCTTTCTCAATGTTGCACAATTTTATGTGTACTCTTCTCAGTTTTCAAATGGAGACAACAAAACCCAGAAGTTCAAACAGTGTTTGCTGTCTGATGCTTATTAGAGCTAGGACTAGAACCCAGGTGTCCTGCTGGGAGGCCTAGTTTTCTTTATATTCAACTGTGTTGATAGGTTGCAGGAAAATGATCAAGGGGTCAACAGTATCAATCAACAATTTTCATTGAAAATGCTCACTATCCAGCGTTATGTGAAGGGTTAAATGCTCAATACAAGTGTGCTAACTCCTCCTCTATCTAAAATAGTAGCCATCATTAACGCTTCAGCTTTTACTTTTCTTCACAGCACTTGCCAGCACTAGATTCATTATTTGTCTGTTTGTCCATTGTCTGGTTCCCCCATAAAATGTAAAGCCAGGAGGCAGCACTATGACCATTCACAGGGCAGCCCCAGGACCCAAAATAATGCCTTTCACTTTGCAGGCCCTTAACAAATATTTCCTGAATGGCTGCCAAGCATATAGTTAGTGGCCTCATGGTCTAGAAGAAAAAGCTACAGAAGTTTGAGACTAGACTGAGCAACATAGTGAAACCCTGTACCTACTAAAAATAGAAACAAAATTAGCTGGGCGTGATGGCATGGGCCTGTAGTCCTAGCTGCTCAGGAGGCTGAGGGTGGGAGGATCATCTGAGCCCAGGAGGTGGAGGCTGCAGTGAGCCAGGATCCTAATACCACTGTACTCCAGCCTGGGTGTCACAGCAAGACCCTGTCTCAAAAAGAAAAAAACACCCTATATTATCCTGCTCTTTTAAAAGATTGAAAAGGTAGAGTAAATGAGGATGGATAGGAATCCATCTCTATGAGAAAGTATAACCATTCTTGGCTGGGCGCTGTGGCTCATGCCTGTAGCCCTAACACTTTGGGAGGCCGAGGCAGGCGGATCACCTGAGGTCGGGAGTATAGACCAGCTTGACCAACATGGAGAAACCCTGTCTCTACTAAAAATACAAAATTAGCCGGGCATGGTGGTGCATGCCTGTGATCCCAGCTACTCGGGAGGCTGAGGCAAGAGAATGGCTCGAACCTGGAAGCTGCAGTAAGCCGAGATCACGCCATTGCACTCCCGCCTGGGCAACAAGAGCAAAACTCCCTCTCAAAAAAAAAAAAAAAATACCCTGAAAGTATAACCATTCTTAATATTCTGTGCTTTGAACAATAAAAAAACCATAAACTCAGCCAGGTTGGTAGCTCACACCTGTAATCCCAGCACTTTGGGAGGCGAAGGCAGGTGGATCACAAGGTCAGGAGTTCAAGACCAGCCTGGCCAAGATAGGGAAACCCTGTCTCTATTAAAAATACTAGCCGGGCGTGGTGGCAGCTGCCTATAATCCTATCATTAGTGGACATCATTATCCCTTTACCTTTTACTTTTGACATTAAAGCAGGATTCTTGTAAAATAGGCAAAATATGACCATCAAGGAGTGGTGGGAACAGTGGGGCTGGCAAAGGCAGCAGAAGCTGCTTAGCTCCAGCCATTCTTGCCATTGGTTAATGTGGGGCCCAGAATGGCTTAGATCTGATCTTTTCCAGGGGAAGCCATAATGCCAGATTTTTATGTGGAATTTTCTGGCTTTAAAATATGGTCAGTTACTTTACATATATATATGTATATGTATATTTTTTATTTTTATTTTTAGAGATGGAATCTGGCGCTGTCACCCAGGCTGGAGTTCAGCAGCCCAATCTTGACTCACTGCAACCTCTGCCTCCCAGGTTCAAGTGATTCACTTTACTCAGCCTCCTGAGTAGCTGAAATTACAGGTGCCTGCCACCACTCCCAGCTAATTTTTATATTTTTGGTAGAGACGGGGATTTTGCCATGTTGGCCAAGCTGGTCTTGAGCTCCCCACCTCAGGTGATCCACATGCTTCGGCCTCCCAAAGTGCTGGGATTACAGGTTTGAGCCACCATGCCCAGCCTATTTAAAATCTTTGGGCAGGAGTAGTAATACACACAGAGATACACTCTGGGAAGATGAAATGTGCCAGTACGATGTTCTAGAGCTGAGCTGTCCAGTGTGGTAGCCACTGGCTACATGTGGCTATTTAAACTTAAAATAAAATGAAAAATTCAGTTCCTCAGTGATACTAGCTAGATTTCAAGTGCTCAACAGCCACATATGGCCAGTAGTTACCTTACTGGATGGTGCAGGTTACCTTCCATCATCACAAAAAGTTCTACTGGACAGTGCTGGAGATAGGAGAGACTGAGGCAAAGCAGCCAGTTCAGAGCATCAATATTATAATAGTCTAGGAGAGATTATCAAGTCATAAACTCCTATGGCCACAGTGAGGATGGCTAGGAGGGGCAGGTGGAAAGTTGTCTTTAAGGAACTCCATCAAATGTCTGGCTAACAGCAGCAAGGGAAAACACATGGTTTCC
The DNA here is from genome assembly GCF_009761245.1 of Sapajus apella. NCBI lineage: Eukaryota > Metazoa > Chordata > Mammalia > Primates > Cebidae > Sapajus > Sapajus apella. The sequence goes on from NW_022437023.1 coordinate 3,439,733, forward strand.
TTATTATTATTATTATTTTTAGTAATCTTCTTTGGAATTTATCCAGCTCCATTATGTCTTTCCTGATTTCATAGAAATCCTAGTGGCGGCCGGGCACAGTTGCTCAAGCCTGTAATCCCAGCACTTTGGGAGGCTGAGGCAGGAGGATCATGAGGTCAAGAGATTGAGACCATCCTGGCCAACATGGTGAAACCCCGTCTCTACTAAAAATACAAAAAAAATTAGCTGGGCGTGGTGGCATGCGCCTGTAGTCCCAGCTACCAGGGAGGCTGAGGCAGGAGAATTGCTTGAACCGGGGAGGCAGAGGTTGCAGTGAACTGAGATCGCACCACTGCATTCCAGCCTGGGTGACAGAGTAAGACTCTGTCTTAAAAAAAAAAAAAAAAAAAAAAAAGTCAAGAATAAAAAGTTTAAATACAATCTAATTTTTTGGCTATTGACCCAAATGATATGAAATCCTGAAAACTAGTTTAGTTGCAGGAATATCTTCCCCGCCACAGCCCCCCCCCATATTGTTAACTTTCATGTTTTCATTTTCTCTCTCTCTCTTTTACTTTTTCTTTTTCTCTGAGACAGAGTTTAGCTGTTGTCTCCTAGGCTGGAGTGCAACAGCACAAACTCAGCTCACTGCAACCTCTGCCTCTCGGTTCAAGGGATTCTCCTGCCTCATCCTCCAGAAGTAGCTGGGATTACAGGCGCCCACCACCACATCCAGCTAATTTTTTTGGTATTTTTAGTAGAGACGGGGTTTCAGTATGTTGGCCAGGCTGGTCTTGAATTCCTGGTGATCCGCCTGTCTCAGCCTCCCAAAGTGCTGGGATTACAGGCGTGAGCCACTGCGCTCGGCCTTCTTATGTTTTCTATAATCATGGAAAGGTGAAATTCACCTCGAAAATTTCAAAATAAGCATTTGTAATTCCATCACAAACAACCCTAAGCCCGTTAGTACCTATGTTTTTATGGAGAATGTATCGGGGGTACAGAAAAGGTATGAGCAGAGAGCCTGGCCTTTAGATCCTTCAGTCACTCTGGCTAGTGGCTGGGGATGACTAATAAGATGACAGTCCTTAAGCGGAGACCACTGGACACACAAACATTGGACAACCACCTCCATTCGATGTGGAGAGAGTAACAGGGTGTGTTGGAGAGATGCTCATTATTGGGGTGGGGGTGCTGGAGAAGGCACCTACTTCAGAAGGGGCCCCTGATGCATAAATGGCATTTGACAGGAAAAGAAAGGGGCAAGGAGGCGGGGGTGGGGATTCAGTCGCAGGGAACGAAATGAACAAAAGCAGCGAGGTCTGAAAGAAGGAGGAACGGCTGGGCAGTCAGGCCTCGGGAGGAAATGGATGGGGTAGGCGGTGGGGTGCAGGCAGCACATCAGTTCTGGGGCTTTTGACAATATAAATAGAATTTGAAAGGACGCAGCTTGCAAAACGCGCACACAGTTTCTTGTCATTGCCATCCACACGGCCTTTGAAAGTAGAGACGATACCTGAGAGACAAGCTCCCAGGGACGACCGTCATTCATTCATTCATTAATTCCACAGATACTGAGTGCCCGCGACGTGCCTGGCCCTGCAGCACACCTGGGTACCTGCTGGTGACGGACGCAGCCCCTGCCTGTGGACCCGCCTCGGCCTCGCCGCTCACCGCCTTCAGTTCCCGGCGCCCGGGCGTCTCCTGGCAGCGGCTCACCTGGCTCCTTGGCGGGGGCGGGAGTGGGGCGCTGGGGTCCCACACGGCTCCCGCCTAGCTAGCGGCGTTGAGGACGCGGACACCGGCGGTTCCCGAACCGTTGCGGCCGATCCCGCCGGCGTTCCGGGTGGGCAGGAGATGAGAGTGGGGGAGGGGACGAGGAAGGAGAGCATGAACAGCTGGGCTGGGGAGCCAGGAAAGGGGTATCTGGGCCGCCCTCCTCATACCTGAGCCAGTACTTGGTAAACCTCGGTACCTGTACGCCAACGCTCCTACTCTCTCCGAGGTTTTACTATTCCTGATCCAGGGCCTATCTGGTGCCCAGCCTCGTGCTCTGAACAAACAGTAACGCACAAGTGTACTGCACAGACGGTAATTCACTAACATCTCCCGAAGACTTAAGCCTTCCTCAGGTCAGAAGAGGTAAAGGGAAATAGAGGCTAGGAGGGTCACCCAGGTCTCCAACCATAGGCCCTCTGCCCCACAAGCCTGGCTCCCCACACTGGATGACAACCTCCTGCCCAGATCGCGGCTCTGCACGCAGACTTGCCCTCTGCACTCACTCCCTTTACCCTCCTGGCACCCTATCCCTATCCCCATGGCTGTCTCTTACTCCACCTTGTATTCCTGCTTGGCCCGGTTACAGTTTTACACTTGTTTGTTTGATGATTGTGTTAGTGTCTACCTTCTTATTCACTTTATGTATTCCTTTTTGTAAATTGTCTTACCCCCATGAGGGCCGGGATTTTTATCCCTTTCAATAACTGTTTTACTATCAGTGCCCACAACAGTGTGGTGGACATAGGAAGTGTTCAACAAATTTGTGTTGAATGATTGCCCTCCCATTGATTGTAAGCCCCACACAGGCAGCAACTGTAGTTTTAAATTACTTTTTAACTACAAGTGCTTGGCACCCGGTGGCATTTAATACACATTTGTTGAATGAGTATACAAATATACTGCTTACTTTATCTTTACCCTTTTATTTGCCCTCACCTCATCACCCCAATTTGTAGGATAAAAATGTGCATTTCTGAGGATTCCTACTTCCAGCCTTCCTCCTCACCCCTTGTAACCATTCCCTCATTCCCTTGATGCCCCCCACCCCATCCCTCTCTTCTTCACAGTCATGTTTTTACTCTTACTTCCCCTTCGCCCTCCATTACATCTTAGAAAGCTTCCTATCCTCTCTAGTTTGGAACATTCTCAAGCATTATGTTTTTATAGATAAGAGAATTCCAGCTAAGCTACATTGGATCCAAAACAGCTTTCCATGAATCACCCATGACTCTGTTTTTTGGTTTTCTGTTGCTTTCCTTGAGGAGGACTGAGGATCCTGTACCACCTCTTAAACTGAAATCATGATCATTGTTCATAATTTTTCAGCAAATACGTGTGGGACATGTTTTATGTTCCAGACACTGTGCTAGATGTTGGGACAAGACAGGCAAAGTCTGAGCCCTCCAGACACGATTATTCTATTTTGTGTGTGACACAAAATAGAATAATCATGGGAAATGATGAGAAATGTCCTGGCTTGGACCCAGTTATTTCTAATACAAGAAACGAAGAGAATGAGACAGGATCTGATTCTTCTGCTCATTGTAACAAGCTTTAGCGTAGGCGTAGGTTGATAATGGATGTAGGCATCAGGTTATAATGCCTTGCCCGTTCACATTTATCTTGTTTAGTTTTTACACATGACTCTGTTCATCGGGAATGCAGGGCAGAAATTCTTTTGCAGAAGCTGGAACTAAGGGTTCAGGAAAGGTCAATTGACTTGCCTAAATTCGATGAGACTCCTGCTCTATTCTTACTCCGAGAGGCCTAAGTTAAATGCTTAAAATCCTCTTCACTGATGGCTCTTTAGGATAGGAGTCAGTTTCAAGTCTTCAGTGTAATGGTTTTTTTAATGCTTCTCAAAGGGAGATATCAGAGACTTTCCTGAATCAGAACCACCTAAGATGTATTATAAAAATAATGCTCTTGATGCCGTCCTCTGACTTACCCAATTAGATTCCCTGTGAGTCCTGGGAACTTGCATCTTAAACTCCCAGAGTGATTTTTCTTCATGTAAGTTTAAGAACTACTAGGAGAGTTTGAATGGAGAGCCTCAGCTTTGATGCAGGGTTGACATTTGTCTTTGGGGGCAGATTTCATCGAGCATCTTGAAGAGTAACCACATGTCCTTGAACAGATGGGAATGCAACAGCCTTCTGGCCGGAACTTGTCTCTTTTTTATGCAAGTGTTTTTTGGAATTTGGGGGTTCAGTTGAGCAGGTGCTCAGCTGCTGGTAACTACTCTCAGTTAAAGATCTTTTGGCTCTTTCCCCTACATGCTATTTGTCCATCTCGTTTCCCACTACAGAGTCAGGTATTTGCCCCGCCGGCCACGGTGAGGCGCGCGCGGCGTGTGCTGCCCGCTTATCTCTTTCTTCCCTAGTCCGCCTTCGCGCCCTTAAGGAGACAGTCCCTGGGAATTTCTGCCTCTGGTCTACCGTTGCTGCTCTCTTCTCGCGAGAACTGCTCCTCCCATCTTCTCCTCTCACGAAGCCCCGCCCGCGGAGAGGTTCCATATTGGGTAAAATCTCGGTTCGCGGAGAGTCCCGGGAGCTGTTCTCGCGAGAGTACCGCGGGAGGCTCCCGTTTGCTGGCTCTGGAACCGGGACCACTGGATCCTCAGCGGGCGCAGCTGGAGCAGAAGTCCTGCGACGCAGCCCGGAGTCGGCCTTGACGGGGCGAAGGTGCAGGGAGATCGCGGCGGGCGCAGCTTTGAGCGCCAGAGCGCGTCCCTGCCCTTAGCGGGGCTTGCCCCAGTAGCAGAGGCGCATCTAGCCGCTGCGGCTGACAGCAGCCGCGCGCGCGGGAGTCTGCGGGGTCGCGGCAGCCGCACCTGCGCGGGCGACCAGCGTGAGATCCCCGCCCGGTTGGGCGGGCAGCAAGGGCCGGGGAGAGGGTGCGGGTGCAGGCGGGGGCCCCACAGGGCCACCTTCTTGCCTGGCGGCTGCCTCTGGAAAATGTCTCAGGAGAGGCCCACGTTCTACCGGCAGGAGCTGAACAAGACAATCTGGGAGGTGCCCGAGCGTTACCAGAACCTGTCTCCAGTGGGCTCCGGCGCCTATGGCTCTGTGTGGTGAGTGTCGCCGGGCCTGGCTGGGGCTGCTGTGGTCAGGGTGGCCCCTCGCGCCCGAGGGCCAGGCCTGCCCCACGGCTCAGCGTTGCGTCAAGTGGCAGGAATTTTCCTCGGGGGAGGGCATTGCTGCCCCTTCGAGCCCTGCCTGTTCTGCACCTCCTGCACCCCTCGCCTTGCACTCGCGAGTATGCTGTCCACCGTGTGCAGCACTCAGGTCCGCTGCGAGAGGTAGGTGGTGGTGGTGAAGCTCTATTCTGGCTAGCACCCTGCGCCTTCCCCTCTCGGAGGGTTGCTGTTCCGCGGCAGGCGCCGGAGAAAGGGCTGCTTCCTTAGGGGTCTCCCTACAGACCTGGAGCAGAAGGACCCTCTCCCGCGATGCGCCCACGCTGGGGCGCCGGAGCCTGTCCTCTGAGCGGACAAGCTCGGGGAGCTCCCGGGAGAAGCAGAAGGGCAGAGCCCAACCCGAAGACTGCGGTCATCTGAACAAAACTGACCAGGAAGGGAGCTCTCTCCGGGCTTTTTTTTTTTTCCTCCTTTTTTTGCAAACCTCTGTCGAAATCCCATCTTGAGAAGCGTTCTTTTTGAATTCGCACTTGAGTTAGCACCGATCCATAGAGCTTAAAATACCGACTTTATCTCAGTGAGCACTGTGCCAGCTTGAGTGGTGTGTTTCCGATTCAGTTGAAAGCGTATTTCCTTTCCGTGGAGGGGCGGCGGTGGTAATGCTTGCAAGAACACTGCAGCTTGAGAAACTGGCAGCCTCACTGATTAGTCACATACCACTGCTCATTTAAGTATTGTTCGACAAAACAATTTTCTCATTTGGAGCAAGAAAGATTCAGATCTGTAAGGTGCCCTCAAGATCAAAAAGTTATTAACAGTGCTGGGAGGTATTGTAAATTTCTTTTTGAGATAATTCCTGCGAATACTGTGGTTTAAAAGTCCCTCAGAGAGTTTGCAGGGAATTATCTACATTTATGGCTTGAGGTACACGGTGGTTTTCGTAAAGATATGGAACCACATAGAAAAGGAAGGGAAGAAATACTTTTTAGCTTTAATTTACACTATGAGTGTGTTTTAAATTAAGTCGATATCATATAATTTCCAGACCTGAAATATTTCACTAACTGCCCTCTAACTTCCAAGGTTTTATACCCTGTATTTTAGATTTTGTATAATTTGAAAGCTACGGATCTGAAACTAAATATCAGATTTAACTGTTAGTTTTTTCTGTGTTTTAGTAATTCGTGTTGTATGCAAGATTTGAAAAGGGGCCTGTAAAATCATTTTTTGTTTTGGAACAAATTCCAGGCTTTTGGATGTGTTAATCTTTAAATATGATTGCTGTGTTTCCTGAAGTCACATCATGAATTTCCTGTTTGGTAGAATCTTCTGGGTAATTGAGATTGTGCAATTGTGTCCAGCAACAGATCATGTTGCATTTTCTAGTTCAGGCTGCTTAAGTTATGTTGTAGAATGCACTGTGCTTGACATCTTTCTCCCATTTTTACAGTATGGCAGTTTACATTTTAAAGGAATTTGCAACATTTTACATTCAGAGAGAGAGAGAGAGAGAGAGAGTGTTTGTGTGTGTGTGTGTGTGTAGTTGATTTACAGCATTTTACATGCAGTATATACATATTATATATATATATATATGCACACACTTGATTTGCTAATTTTTAAAGATGTATTTGGATCATTGCTCCTTTAATATTTTATGGCTCATGAATATCCTTCCATTTTTTTCTTTCTTGAATTGACACATTCATTTCTGTAGTATCACGTTTTTGTTTTCAATGCTATTTAAATTTTAATGGAGTAATACAGCAGAATAAGTCAACTATAGAGGGTTTGGGTAAACTCCAGTTGAATTGCTTGCAAGAGTTCGCTACCGTTGGTGGCTAGCTCTGAACTGGAACAGGAGATCCAGATTTATAGTGAAGTATCATTAAAATTAACTCCACTTTTCTTTAGTGGTAACCTTTTCTGTGGTGTAGAAGCCAGCAGTATCTGACACTTAAAAGTACTTTTATTGAACAGATTTTAAAAAATAGGTAGTACATTGACATTGTATAAAATTTGAAAGCTTTAAAAAGGTATTCAGTGAAAAGCCTCCTTTCCTTTTTGTTCTCCAGCCACTCTACTCTCTCTTTTTTTTTTTTTTGAGACTGAATCTCGCTCTGCCGCCAGGCTGGAGTGCAGTGGCGTGATCTCGGTTCACTGCAACCTCCACCTCCCGGGTTCAGGCAATTCTCCTGCCTCAGCCTCCCGAGTAGCTGGGACTACAGGCGCATGCCACCACGCCCAGCTAAGTTTTGTATTTTTAGTAGAGACGGGGGTTTCACCATGTTGGCCAGGATGGGCTCCATCTCTTGACCTCGTGATCCGCTCGCCTCAGCCTTCCAAAGTGCTGGGATTACAGGTGTGAGCCATCGCGCCTGGCTACTCTCTTTCTTAAAGACAATCACTGTTAAATGCCTTGTGTCTTTCCAGGGAGGCAGAGTTTTATTATTTGCTTGTTTCTTTAGTAGTATTTCTACTAAAGGGATTTAAGATGTAACCTACAGCATATTGGTGAAGGAAAATACAACTGAAATTATATGACGATTGACAATAAACCAATATAACTAATGTTGGAATGAAATATCAGAATTTAGATTTACAAGTAAATGTTATTTTATTCAGAGATTCAGAGTAGTTATTTGAAGTGTTCTTTCCTTTTTTTTTTTTTGAGAAGAAATCTTACACTGTTGCCCAGGCTTGAGTACAGTGGCACTATCTCGGCTCACTAAAACTTCTGCCTCCTGGGTTCAAGTGATTCTCCTGCCTCAGCCTCCTGAGTAGCTGGGGTTACAGATGCCCGCCACCATACCCAGCTAATTTTTGTATTTTTAGTAGAGATAGGGTTCTCAGTGTTGGCCAGGCTGGTCTCAAACTCCTGACCTCAAGTAATCTCCCCTCCTTGGCCTCCCAAAGTGCTGGGAGCCACCATGGAGGCCTGAGCCACTATGCCTGGCCTGGAGTTGTTCTTTCTATGAGTACCTTTTTAGATGTGGCAGAAAACATTTTTTGGAACTTCTTTTAGAATCTACTTTGGAGCCTATGCTACTCTTTTTTGTGTGTGATGGAGTCTCACTCTGTTGCCTAGGTTGGAGTGCAATAGTACCATCTCTGCTCACTGTAATCTCTGCCTCCTGGGTTCAAGTGATTCTCCTGCCTCAGGCTCCCAAGTAGCTGGAATTACAGATGTGCAACACCATGCCGGGCTGATTTTTGTATTTTTAGTAGAGACAGGGTTTCACCATGTTGGCCAGGCTGTTCTTGAACTCCTAACCTCAGGTGATCTGCCTGTCTTGGCCACTCAAAGTGCTGAGATAAGGGGTGAGCCACCGTGTCTGGACCTCCATCTTCATTTTTTGAGAGTAGATTTGATTTTAGGGAATAACAGTCCATTAGAATCCAAATAATTTAGGGAACTTGGACTCAAGTCTGATAAGAAGGATTAGGCAATCATGTTGGTGATACTACTGTTTTAGGTCAGATAGGAGTTATAACTATAAAGTAATGGCACAGAATTTTTTGTGTGACTTCTTGAACTGGACCTGAACTGTACTTCAAAAAAAAAAAATCTCTGAATTTTATTTTATTAATATTTATTTATTCATTTTGTAGAGACAGAGTCTCACCGTGTTGCCCAGGCTGCTCTCAAACTTCTGGCCTCAAGCAGTCCTTCCACCTTGGCCTCCAAAAGTGCTGGGATTATAGGAGTGAGCCACCACACCCAGACCCTGAATTTTATTTTCAAGAATGAAAATAAATGAATAGAATATTTCAATGAATAAAGTAGTCATTGAAATATTTGTCAGCTTCCTAATTTTATTGCTCTAAAGTGTGGTATCCTTTGATGTGTAACATTTACAAATTATTTTAAGCCTATATTATTTTAATTTATACTAAGTATTGTAAAAAAAAAAAAAAAAAAAAAAAACAAGTAGCAGCCTGTGTGATAACCAACTGTGAATCAAAATAGGGTTTTACAAATAAGCCTTTTCTTTAAAGGGTAAAGGGAACTAGACTAGGTCTTGCAGTTTTAAGGAACTTTATGCATTGTCTGTGAGGGGAAATGAAGCAAAATTGTTTAAGAATACGTTGTTACAAAGCATTGATTTTGGGGTTTTGGGACAGAAGGGGAGAATCTTTGTGGTGAGTTTCAGGAAATACAAACAGGAACTTAAGTGCCTTTCCTCTGGGGTATGGTTTTTCCAGGACCTTGCTGTTGATTAGAGAGGAGGTGGGGCACTGGTAACCATAAAATAGGAGGTGAGAGTTGTGAATTACTCTTGGATCATATTCAACTGTTTATTCAACAGTGTTTATTGAATACCAACTATGGGCCAGGTAGCAGGCTAGGTTCTGGAAACAGAGCTAAACAATACAGGAACAAGACAATCCATTCTCTCCCGGAGCTTATAGCCTAGTGGGTTTAATAACTACATTTTATGGGTTGCTTACTATGTTCTAGCATTGTGCTGTGCACTTTATCAGCATAGAAAGTATATAATAAAACCTTTAGTAAAAGAATAGCAAAGTTTACTAAGAAATCAAATCCAACTTCCTAAGTGCTTTGTGGAAAAAGATTATTCTAGTGTAATAAAAATAAGTGAAGCGAACATTTTTTTTTAACTATTAATGGCCATTCACCATTTTAATTCTTTTTTTTTTTTTTTTTTTTTTAGAATGACCCAGGGCATAAATACATAAAATTGCATTATTATTAAGTGTACAACTGTGACTTTCTTGACTCCTGATCAGTGAGAAGGGTATGCCCTTTACTTTTCTAGTAGTGATAGTGTGAGCTTTCCATTCTTTTCTTTGTAACCAAAAAGTAAGGTAGTTGCCTGTATGTTACCAGTGTCAGTCAATAAGAAGTATTTACACATAATTGATGGCAAACATTAGTATTATTGATGAATAAAGATTGTTTTAAGAAAGAGTTCATTCAAAGTTGGCTATAAAAACATTTTATTTATCAAATCCCATTTTCCCACTAACAGTTTTCCACTAGTTTTTTTTTTTTTTTTTTTGAGACGGAGTCTTGCTCTGTCGTCCAGGCTGGATGGAGTACAGTGGTGTGATCTTGGTGGCTCACTGCAACCTCCGTCTCCGGGGTTCAGGTGATTCTCCTGCCTCAACCTCCTGAGTAGCTGGGATTACAGGTGTGCCTCACCACACCTGGCTCATTTTTGTATTTTTAGTAGAAATAGGGTTTCACCCCGTTGGTCAGGCTGATCTTGAACTCCTGACCTCGTGATCCGCCCACCTTGGCCTCCCAAAGTGTTGGGATTACAGGTGTGAGCCACCACACCCAGCCTCCACTGGTTCTTATTTAAAATAAGCTTCTTATCCTGGATCTCCAGGTTTTCAATTCTGCCAGTTTAATTTCTTGATACTGAGGAGTACTCTGCTTTTGATTTCTCTCTAGCCCAGTTTCGGAGATGATCTGTGTTGACTTTGCCTTTAATGGGTAAGAGTGCAGATATTGCTGAGCCCCTGGGGCCTAGAATTCAAAGATGGAAGAACTCACTGGGGTAGATCACCCTCACTTTCGAATTAACTGACATTTTTATAGGATTTTGCAGTTGATAAAGTATTTTCATTCAAAGCACTATTAATCAGTTCTCACTAGCTCCAAGGAGGCTGGTATTTATTAACCCCATTTTATAGATGGGGAGCTGAACTCATTCCTTAAAGGAATGGCATACTTGTCGGTGCTACTTTGGTTTTGGTTCTTGGGTTTCAAAACTTTAGTAGTCTCCTTTTCTATAGATGTGGGCTGCTGAGGTCATGTGGTGGCACCTTCTATGCAGTTTGCCTCCTCTTGTGAAAAAGGGGTTGCTGAGTCACTTGGAATAGAGCTGTGAGTTTAGGAAAGCAATCCCACTAGTATCATTGCCCAGCTTATGTGAGGGGTAATGACTTAACCCATTAAAGTCATGTCTCTTCCTCCGAATTGATAAACCAAAAATGTACTCATTGCCCAGATTAAAATTTTTTGCTGAAGGAATTATTAGGCAGTGCACATAGTTAATTCCTGAATTTATGAATCCTATTGGATTATAATTCTTCAGTGTACATTTATGTAAAGTTGGGACTGTCTGTACATGTTTGTGTTATATAAGTATAGGACATAAACAGAAATAACTACCTCTCCAGCCCTTTGAAAATACATTAGATTTTGCTTTTTGCAGTAAAATTTGGTGTAAAACTGATTTGTTCTTATCTAAGAGGTATAATTATTGCAGTGCTCAGAAAAGCCTCATTATAAAGTGGTCTCCCCTGACTTGGAACCTAGTGATTTCTCCTCACGGAACCTAGGGACTTCTTCATCTTGCTATGGAAGGCATTCACCTGTTTCATCAGGAAAATAACCAAAAACCTCTTTAAACTTGGAAATGTTTTTTGTAAAAGAAACTTTCAGTATTAGGAGTAGTTTGTCTTTCACAGTGCTCCCATAAATTAAGTACAGGCACAACTCATTTTATTGTGTTTCACAGATAATTGCTTTTTTTTTTTTTTTTTTCAAATCGAAGGTTTGTGACAACCCTGTGGTGAGCAAGTCTATTGGCACCATTTTTCCAATGGCAGGTGCTCACTTTCGTGTCTCTGTGTCACATTTTGGTAATTCTCACAATATTTCAAACTTTCTTATTATTATATGTTATGGGGATCTGAGATCACTGATCTTTGATGTTACTGTTGTAATTGTTTTGAGGTGTCTGGAACCATTCCCATAGGCAGACTTAATTGATAAACGTGTTTGTTCTGATTGCTCTACCAGCCACCTGTTCCCTCTTTCCATCTCCTAAGGCCTCCCTATTCCCTGAGACACAACAGTATTGAAATTAGGCCAATTAACAACACTACAGCGGTTTCTAAGTGTTCAAGTGAAAGGAATGGTGATGTCTCTTACTTTAAATCAAAAGCTAGAAATGATTAAGCTTAGTGAGGAAGGCATGATAAGCTGAAAGCTAGGCTTCTTGTACCAAAGAGCCAATATATGAATGCAAAGAAAAAGTTTTTGAAGGAAATTAAAAGTTCTAGTTCTGTAGACAAATGAATGATTAGAAAGCAAAACAGCCTTGTTACTGAGATGGAGAAAGTTTTAGTGGTCTGGATAAAAGATCAAACCAACCATAACATGCCCTTAAGCCAAAGCCTAATCTAGAGCAATGCCTTAACTTTCTTTAATTTTATGAAGTTTGAGACAGGTGAGAAAGCTGCAAAAGATAATTTTGAAGCCAGCAGAGGGTGGTTCATAGGTTTAAGGAAAGAATCTGTCTCCCTAGCATAACTCGATAGTGCAAAGTGGAGGATGCAGTGGCTAACACCTATAATTCCAGCACTTTGGGAGGCTGATCATCTGAAGTCAGGAGTTTGAGACCAGCCTGGCCAACATGGTGAAACTCCATCTCTACAAAAAAATACAAAAAATAGCCGGATGTGGTGGCTTGCACCTGTAGTCCCAGCTATTCGAGAGGCTGAGGCAAGAGAATTGCTTGAACTGGGGAGGTGGAGGTTACAGTGAGCCACTGGCAAACAAGTGACAACCGAGATTGTGCCACTGCACTCTAGCCTGGGCGATAGAGGATAGAGTGAGACTACATCTCAAAAAAAACAACCAAAAAACTTGAATAGATGAGAAATTGCTTCTCAGGGATGAACAAATAAAGTAGTTTCTTGAGATGGAATCTTCCCTTTGTGAAAATGCTTATGAACATTGTTGAAATGACAAAAAGGATTTAGAATATTACATAAACTTAGTTGATAAAGCAGCAGCAAGGTTTGAGAGGATTGACTCCCATTTTGAAAGTAGTTCTACTGTGGGCAAAATGCTGTCAAACACCATTGCAGGCTACAGAGAAATATTTCACGAAAGAAAGAGGAAATCAGTGCAGCAAACTTCACTGTTATCTTATTTTTAGAAATTGCCACAGTCACCCAACCTTCAACAACTACCACCCTGATCAGTCAGCAGCCATCAGCATTGATGTAAGACCCTCCACCAGCAAGAAGATAATGACTTGCTGACGGCTCAGGTGACCCTTAGCATTTTTTAGCGATAAAGTATTTATTTTTTTTTTTTTTTTTTTTTTTTTTTTTTTTTTTTTTTTTTTTTTTTTTTTTTTTTTTTTTTGGACGGATTTTCGCTCTCCTTACCCAGGCTGGAGTGCAATGGCACGATCTTGGCTCACCGCAACCTCTGCCTCCTGGGTTCAGGCAATTCTCCTGCCTCAGCCTCCTGAGTAGCTGGGATTACAGGCATGCGCCACCATGCCCAGCTAATGTTTTTTGTATTTTTAGTAGAGATGGGGTTTCACCGTGTTGACCAGGATGGTCTCGATCTCTTGACCTCGTGATCCACCCGCCTCGGCCTCCCAAAGTGCTGGGATTACAGGCTTGAGCCACCGCGCCCGGCCTATTTATTTTTTCGAGGCAGACTCTCGATTTATCGCCCAGGCTGGAGTGCAATGGCGTGATCTTGGCTCAAGGCACCCTCTGCCTCTCAGGTTCAAGTGATTTTCCATCCTCAGCCTCTCGAGTAGCTGGGAGTACGCCACCATACCTGGCTAATTTTTGTATTTTTGGTAGAGATGGGGTTTCACTATGTTGGCCAGGCCGGTCTCCAACTCCTGACCTCAAGCGATCCTCCCGCCTTGCCCTCCCAAAGTGCTAGGATTACAGGCATGAACCACCGTGCCCAGCCAATAAAGTATTTTTAAATTAAGGTGTGCATATATATGTGTGTGTGTGTGTATGTGTATGTGTGTGTGTGTGTATATATATATGACGTATTGCTATTGCATACTTAATAGACTACAGTATCATGAAAATATAACTTTTATTTATTTATTTATTTATTTATTTATTTAATTTTGAGACAGAGCCTCACTCTGTCGCCAGGCGCCAGGCTGGAGTGCAGTGGCTCGATCTCGGCTCACTGCAACCTCCACCTCCCAGGTTCAAGCAATTCTCCTGCCTCAGCCTCCTGAGTAGCTGGGACTACAGACGCGCACCACCACGCCCAGCTAATTTTTATGTTTTAGTAGAGATGGGGTTTCACTATGTTGGCCAGAATGGTCTCGATCTCTTGACCTCGTGATCCGCCCGCCTCGGCCTCCCAAAGTGGTGGGATTACAGGTGTGAGCCACTGTGCCCGGCCCGAAAATATAACTTTTATATGCACTGAGAAACCAAAAAGTTCAGTCACTCTTTTTTTTGTGATATTCACTTTGTTGTGGTGGTCTGGAACTGAACTCACAGTATCTCCGAGGTACGCTTGTATGTATGTGTTAACTATTTATAAAATTAACCAGTTTTCCAGTGCAGTGTTCCAACCTTTTAATAATTTATTCTAGGGAAGAAGAAGTGGTGGTTTGTAAATTCTGCACATGACGAATGGATCCTGGGTTTTGGGCATGCTTGGCTCCAAGGCTGAATGTGGGAGGGAAAGAGGTATTAGGAGAGTGAGGAGTCTAGGATTTCTAAGTTTTGGCCTTGGGTAAATGGATATATTTTAGTGCCATTTTCTGAACTTTGTGTTACAAAGTTAAAGGGAGTGTTACAGGGTACAAGATTGTAGAGAGAAAGGGGAAGAACATACGTTCATGGTAGTCTCCTTGAGGACAGGACTCATTATACCTTGAGTGCCTACCATGTATAGTTTAAGTGCTGGAGTTGAAAGATGAACAAAAGAGGTAAAAATTTCTGCCTTAAAGAAGCTATATTCTGGCCAGATGCAGTGGCTCACGCTGTTAATCACTTTGGGAGACCAAGGTAGGAGGATTGCTTGAGCCCAGTAGTTAGAAACCAGCAGCCTGGGCAATATGGGAAGACTCCTCTACTAAAAATTTTTTTTAAAATATGCAAGCTTGGTGGCACACTCTTGTGGTCCCAGCTAGTTGGGAGGCTGAGGTGAGAGGATTGCTTGAGCCTGGGGGGTTGAGGTTGCAGTGAACTGTGATCCTGCCACTGTACTCCAGGCTGGGTGACAGAGTGAAACCCTGTCTCCAAAATGAAAAAAGGAAGCTATATTCTAACGGGGATGGCAGTGGAAGTAGATAATGAATAAGTAAAATTTATAGTATGGCCGGGCACGGTGGCTCACGCCTGTAATCCCAGCACTTTGAGAGGCCGAGGCAGGTGGATCACCTGAGGTCAGGAGTTCGAGACCAGCCTGGCCAACATGACGAAACCCTGTCTCTACTAAAAATACAAAAAATTAGCTGGTCTGTGGTGGTGGGTGCCTATAATCCCAGGTACTTGGGAGGCTGAGGCAGGAGAATCGCTTGAGCCCAGGAGGTGGTGGTTGCAGTGAGCCAAGATCATGCCATTGCACTCCAGCCTGGGCAACAAGAGTGAAACTCCATCTCCAGGGGTGGGGGGGAATTATAGTATGTCAGATAAGTACTGTGGAGGAAATACAGCAAGGGAAGGAGAGCGAGTGCTAGGATGGCTTTTGGACTTTTAAGCAAGATGAACAGGGTAAGCATCATTGATAAATAACAATTGAGCAAAAACCTGGAGAAGTTGACACTGTTTGGACCTGGGTGAGGATGTAAGAACATTCTAGGTTGAGGCTTTACAAGTGCAAAAGCCCAGAGGCAAGGGCTGGGTGCTCCAGGAAATAGCTAGGAGACCAGTACAGCTAGTACTAAATGAACCAGGGGCCAAATTTAGGTAGAACAGTGTGTGTGTGCAGGGGGTGCTGCAGTTGTGTAGGTATCATGTAGCGTCTTATTTGCCTTTATAAAGACTGTGACTTTTCCTTTGAGTGAAGGGGGAAGCCTTGGAGGGTTATGACCAGAGGAAGGACATGACTTAAATCATGTTTTAACAAATCACGGTGCTCTGGGGTCCCAATTTCTGTTGCTTACCCATTCTATCCTAAACCACTACTGTGGATGAATTGGTGCAGAGCCCTGACCCATCCTCACAACTCTCATTCCAGCAGTCCCAGAGTGCCAGAGCCGGTATTTTTGTTGGGCCCTAGAAATATAGGATATTCCAGTCCAGCTCTTTAAATAACATGGGCTTACTTTACTTTTTCAGGATTTTGTTGCCAAAAGGAAGGGAACAGAGATTAGCTCTTGAGTTTAACTGAAAATGGAAGATTAATCTGCTGGCAGATTGAGTGTTTTTTAACTTCTTTGGCTTCTAGGGTTTTTCTTACTTTTGGATCATGTTTTAAAAGTCATTTTTACCTTCTTTCAACAGTTAAACATTTATGGTCTTATTTGGCCCTTTTTTTTATTTGACCCCTTTTCTGCTTTACATTTCTCTGCCTTTTCCCTATTACAATACTTTTAGTAGAGGTTTTAGACAGATAACCATTGTTATCTGTCAGTAATGTCTTGGCTTTGAGGCCCCAAGGATTTCTCTATTAAACTTGAATACATCGTATAGATTGAAAGATCCTACAGACATGTGACCCTGTAAAAACCTGTATTATTTATTGTCCTTCCTGCCTTTACAGATGTAAGCCCCCTCCCTTTGTCATCAGCTCTCCCTTTGTTACTCCTCTGTCATCAGGTTGCAGAAAATAAGTTTTCCTGCAAACATAGATTCCCATGGCAACATAACAAAAAGGTAATAGAACAAATGTTTATTTTGTCTAGACCTGCTGTCTGAGTAACATTAGACCCTGAACATGTTGGCTCCTGTTACTTGTATGAGTGGTTACAGATTCCTTATTTTCCTCAAAACTTATTTCTCTTACACCTTGGTGGTATAGTCACTGTACCTGTGTTATGAAGGAAGGTGTGTGAGTATGTGTGCCTTATTGTCATTCTACTCAAAAGTATGTATTGATTGCATTTCCAAGCTTATGGCTTAAAAATGTAGACTACACTACCCAACATGTGAGCATATGAAGAAAAAGCATAGCAGTTGTGTTCTTTGTTTTTATAAATTCATTAATTTAGTATTTCCAGTACACTATAGTAGGTGTTTTGTTTACAGAGATTTAAAAAAGAAGGTCCTTGCTTTCAAAAATATCAGTCCAGGCTGGGCGCAGTGGCTCACACCTGTAATCCCAGCACTTTGGGAGGCTGAAGGGGGCAGATCACTTGAGGTCAGGAGTCTGAGACCAGCTTGACCAACATGGTGAAACACTGTCTACAAAAATTAGCTGGGCATGCTGGCATGCACCTGTAATCCCAGCTACTCGGGAGGCTGAGGCACAAGAATCACTTGAACCTGGAAGGCAGAGGTTGCAGTGTTGTAGTGAGCCACGATCACGCTACTGCACTCCTGCCTGGGCAATAGAGCAAGACTCAGTCTCAAAAAAAAAAAAAAAGTATTAGTCCAGAGGGGACATATTTATGTTCCAAAGATGGCTTTTGGAAGTCCTCTAGCTTTTCTGCGTTCTTCCAACTTAAGTTGGCATTTGAAATCTACCTTATATTGCTGATTCTTCTCTTAAGATCTTTTTAGGTTTTTCTGTGTCTCAAATTGAGTGACTGCTATGGTTTGAATGTATTCTCCAAAGTTCATATGTTAGAAATTTAATCCCCAGTGCAACAGTGTTGGGGAGTGAGGCCTAATAAGAAGAGATTAGGTCATGAGGGCTCTGCCCTCTTGACTGGATTGATGTCATGATCAAGGAAGTGGGTTAGTTATCACGAGAGTGGCTTTGTTATTAAAGCAAGTTCAGTCCCCTCTTGCTCTTTCTCTGTCACCATCTCTCATCTTCTCTCACCCTCTTGCCTTCCACCATTGGATGACACAGCAAGAAGGCCTTCACTAGATGTTAGCACCTTGATATTGGACTTTCCAGCCTCATGGACTGTGAGAAATAAGTTTCTTTTCTGTGTAAATTACCCAATCTGTGATATTCTGTTATAGCCACACAAAATGCACTAAGACTGACATACTGGTCACTTTTTACATCTAAGGTAATTTTATGCAAAGGTGTATGTTGGAAATCTGTGTCAGACAAGCCCTTCCATCTGATTATTCAGCTCTAGAAATGATGACATCAGCATCTGTTCACAAGAAGCCAAAGCAATAACTTTTGATCTGCCAAGGCTCAGGGAGGATGTTTTAGGAGGAAAAAAGGACTCTGTGGGTAACAGTCATTTAGATCCTTAACCCATCCCTATACTTCCACTTGGGGTAATGTCTCTGGCTGTGACAGTCTTCTCACCTACAGTTATGTGGCCCTAATCATACCCTTACTTTTGTCTGTGACGATTGAGGTGTCTGGCTTATGTAAGTGTATATTGAACTCATCTTTCTTGTATTTTCTCATCCCTGTAGTAGGTATAACTTGATTTCCAGAAATAATTGCTTTATTCTTAATATCTCCAATAGCTATTTATTTTTTTCTCCCCTGTCAAATCTTTTAAGACTTTAGCTGGCTCGAACCTTCTTGAACTTAGGCTTTCGAATAGTTTCTATTTGTGTTTTCTTCTCCAGGCTACCAGATGCTGGTAAAAATATTAGTTGTCTTCCTCCTTCAGTGGTGATCATAGTATTAAGTTGAAGTGAAATGTTAATATTGGCATCTTATACTGATATACTTCTTATGTCATTCCTTTATTTGACATGATAAATTTGGCTTGCATCATTATCTGATTCCTAGTTTAGTGTTCTAAGTGCTTTACGCTTTGAATGATCTGTTGTGAAATGAGCAATCTCACTATTAAATGATGCTGATGCTAGAGCAAACAGAAAAACATTAGCAAACTCCCAAATATAGTACAGGTTGAGTGTTCCTTATCCAAAATGCTTGGGACCACAAATATTTTGGATTTTGGATTTTAGAATATTTGTCTTATATTTCCCAGTTGAGCATCTTTTTCAAAATATGCAAAATCCAAAATCCTCCAATGCATATTTCTCTTGAGCGTCATGTTGTTGCCCAAAAAGTTGATTTTGAAGCATTTTAGGTTTTGGATTTTCAGATTAGGGATACTCAACCTGTATAACCTAGAGTAATTCAACCTATTGACATTTTAGGTGGGATAATTTCTGGACTCACTTGTGCATTGTAGTGTGTTTAGCAGCATCCCTGTTTCATACACACTATATACTAATAGCAATTCCCAGTTGTGACAACCAAAAATATCTGTAGACGTTGCCACATATCTCTTGAGGAAGTAGGGAGGGCAAAATCACCTTTAGTCAAGAACCACTTTTATAACCTTATGTATTTGGATTGGTTGGCCCTGAGTAAAAACTAGATAGGATAACATGAGCCTTCTACCCGCGTAAAGGTAGAGATACTGCACTTTCTGCATTATAAGTTGGGCCTCCCTAAACGTGATTTGCATTATTTCTAAGAGAGTAACAGCATTTTTAATCGTCAAGGTCCTGGCTATAACTCGATAAGCTTCATGTATGGGAGAACTTGCACAAGCATGTTTGCGAGAGGCCAGGTGTTTCACTGGCACGTTTGAGAAACAACTAGTTAGTGAGGGAGACCTGATTTTCATGAATAATTGTTTTTGTCCTTATCATGGCCCCAACTTAAGGTGTTTTGAAATTTTCTGGAGAAGAAATGAGCATGCAGTCCAAGTTGGTAGGTAGGTTGTATGAAGTCCAAGTTGGTAGGTAGATAGGTAGGTAGAAATTAGCATGCGGTCCAAGTTGGTAGATAAGTAGTATTTTCCCCAGTGTCTCTCTGGAATTCTGTGTCCTTTCTCTTGGGTCTTTTTCAGTATTTAGCATTTTCAAACTTCTAGAAATAAAATGCTGTTTAGAAGACCACAAAGAGAGCTGCGGATGAACTAAGGAACAAGAAGTGGTATATTGTGAATTAATTTTCTGTATGTTTTTGAAGCTTCTTGCATCTGGGAAGGCTTGCTTAGTTTTTAAAATATTAGGTAGTAACAGACTGCATTTTTGAAGATCTTGTAGATCTCAGGTAGCAGTAACTCAGGAAGATCAGCCTTCTTTGATTTAGAATGTCCTTTAGACACATTATCTATTCTGGTACCTTAGAACATACAATGCAGTTTCCTGGATTATCAGTGATACTGCTTTAATTACTTTAAGGCTATGAGGCAGTAACTAACTTTAGTGTCAAAATGTATAAATCTTAATATTTAACGTGTTCTTTTTTAAAAAAACACCCCTTTAAAGTACTCTGCTATTCAGATTTTTCCTTGTGTTTCTCTAATTCTCCTATTTCATCCATTGGTCAGTTTTTTCTTCCTCTTTTCTTTCTGCTCCATGATCCATTCTTTTTTTTCTTTTTTTTTTTTTTTTAGAGATGGGGTTTCTCTGTGTTGGTCAGGCTGGTCTCAAACTCCCAACCTCAGGTGATCCTCCTGCCTCGGCCTCCCAAAGTGCTGGGATTACAGGTGTGAGCCACTACGCCCGGCTTCATGATCCATTCTTAAAATTTTCTTTTCTCTTTCTGTGCGTATTCTTTTTGAATTCATTATCTGATACAGTCTCAACAATGGTCTTGTTCATGTACTGTACTTCCAGATTTGTACTTTGAAACCTAATCTCATGAATGTCTGACCCTTTGGATTCTAAATTTATTGAGATGTAATGTTTCATGCTTTCTCTTGATTACTGTCCTCCATACTTCTTGAGGATATTCCCAGAGTTGTAGTAATAACTTTCCTTGGAATGGGATTCATGTTGGAAACTTGAATGGTTTAGTTTAGGTATGTAAAGCTGATATCATCATTAGCACTGATGATTGACAGTAGTATAAAAATTACAATCGAGGAATGAACCAATTTACCTGAAGTTTTCTATAACTCTAGGTATTAAGGCAACCTAATTTTGAAAGTTTGAAATATATGGATATAAATATTGATGCATATGTTTTAGATTTACTGTAGCGAAGGAAATTTGCCAGTTGTCCATCAGACAGCTTTAAATGCCCATCAATGTGTAAAAGATATAGACCTAAAATATTAATAAATTATGTATACATGTATGAAGGTATTGTTGTTTACAGAGAAGTGGAGACATTGTCGAGTTACAGTGGTTAGTGTGGTTTCATGGAGGAGGAAAGATTTTGAAGATTATTTAGATCTAAAGATGGGTATTTGGAGAGGAGAAAAGGAACATTTTCAGACAAGAGAAAACATAAACCGAAAGAATAGACGTGAAAAGGACTGTCCTGACAGGAGGAACATCTCAGGTAGGGTGAACTCAGTTGTGGTTCTCATTCTTGTGCTTCAGACTCACTGTGGAACTTTTAAACATATCCTCAGAAATTAAGAATGAGATCTAGGGGCAATTTTTTTTTTATGTCTCTATTATTAAACACAATTACAGGCATACCCAGTTTTAGACTGCATTCTAGCCGGGGCAATAAAGCAACACCCCTGTTCTCTCTCCCTCTTCCTCTTCCTTTTTCTTCCTTTCCTTTATTCT